>NW_027176517.1:1426436-1526436 GCF_023349555.1 Cebidichthys violaceus | reverse complement strand
TTAGATTGTTCTGACCAAATTCTAAGCTGATCTGATTAATTCCCTAGGAGGAGTTGGAAGCACAGCACTTGGAAATTGCAAAAACGACACAAAAAATTCATACTAAATTCAAAATGGCTGACTTCCGGTTGGGTTTAGGGCATGGCCCCAGGAGACTTTTATTTAAGTCCACATGTGATACATCTGCCTACCAATTTTTGTAAATCTATGTGAAACATACTGCGAGGGCTGCTTTGTCGAAATTTTGTAGGGGGCGCTATAGAGCCGATTTGCCACTCTGAACAAATAAAATCACATTATATGACAAAATTTTGGGCTTGTAATCTGTGTGCCAAGTTTGCTTATGTTTCGAGCATTTTTAGCCTCTCAAAATTACCTTTGTTTTTCACAGCGAAGACTGCGTTGCAACGGCGTTCGACGAAACATCAAAAGCTTCATGAACTGGCATTATGAACTTCTTACATTTGTGTGAAACTAATTTGATGTTGATCTGATTTACCTACTAAGAGAAACAAGCCAAAGTATAAAGACTTTAACTTACTGTTACCAGTAGGTGGCGCTATGACTATTATTCAAAATTGGCCTGCAGATGTCTTTGGGATTGGAGTCTAATCAAACTATTACTATTACAATTTAGAATTACTATGATTCTAAATTGTCATATAGATGTGTTCAGGGTCAGGATGTTATGACATATGAGAGATTTGGAGCAGATTAGACAACAAGTTCCTTTTTCATGGCGAATGGTGTTTTTTTTGCCGCCACGGATATATAGTTCAATAACTTCATAGTTCGATTAAGATCAATGTTTTGTCGTGGACTTTCATTATGATAAGGCAGATTTTGACAAACAGAAAAAAGCAATTTGTCTATCAACCCATTGGGTCACCATGAACTAAGTCACGATACTTAGAACTACAAACTAATCTAATAACATGAGTTTGACCTTTAAAAAGATGTGTTTCAATGAGACAGTTAGTCGATTTCTGATGTTCAGCTGTTTGTGTTTCTGATGGCAGGTTGAAGTTGTGAATCCTGATGGCAGTCCGGCACGAGGCTTGAGTGTGGTGGTGGATCCAGGCCAAATACAGGGTGTGACCGCAGCCAATGGCATCGCAAAGCTTACCATCAATACACTGGCAAGGAACCCAAGCTTCAGAATAATTGTAAGTCTCTGACATCTTTTACCCTTTTTGAATTTCAGCTTTTGTTGGCAAACATTTTTGACGTTCACTTGAAGAGGTGAAATCAAGCCGAGCAGCTCCCTGTTATTGTTCATGTTTATGCACATTTACCGTACACAGTATGTGAATGGAGAACTTCATCTTCTCAGTATAATGTCTGTTTGTCATTCTATTTAGCAGCCATGATAAGTTGAGATAGGAAAGACTTGGGACCATTCAAGTATTCTATATTCAACTGTGTGTGTATGCTTCCCTGTGTGTATCTTTAATTGCAGGCAAGGACCAATGATCCTGCTATTATCCCTGAAAGACAAGCATCAGCCTCGATGGTAGCTTTCCCATATACAACACCGGGCAATAACTACATCAACATAGGTGAGGGACATCCTGAAATAACATCATATGGTACAAAAAAAGGAGATAGCAGTGGAAAGTGTGCACCATGCACTACATCTTTTGGGTGTTTTATCACAACATGTCACATTTGCAGCTGTGGATACAGCGGAGCTGGAATTAGGAGACAACCTGAAAATCAACCTCAACCTCAACCGGCAGGAAAGCCATGACACTGACATCACATACCTGGTGAGAGATGTTTTACACCTGTGCATGTGTGCACATATATTACTCTTTTGGTTGCGTCCCTCTTCGTGTGTAAAATATACACTCATGTCTGATAAATGCTGATGTTCAAATCTGCATCCCTAGATCTTGAGCAGAGGTCAGCTGGTGAACAATGGCCGTTACAGGACAAGAGGTCAAGTTGTGATTTCCCTGACAGTTCCTGTTACCAAAGAAATGCTGCCATCGTTCCGCATCATAGCCTACTACCATACCAACAGCAATGAAGTGGTATCACACTCTGTTTGGGTGGATGTCAAGGACTCCTGCATGGGCTCGGTGAGACACACAACACTGATGTCGTAGAGTTTAAGTGGACAAGCAAAACACTCCCGCACAAGCTGATGAAGTTATTTTTAAAATTCTCAGACATATTTTTTTATGTATGAAACTGCTTAAGCAAATACAGAACTGCATTTCTCATTCGCTGACCTCCCCTTCACATTCAGCTGAAGCTTGAATCGTCAACAGCCAGACCTTCCTATGAGCCCCGCAAGATACTTGTTCTGAAGGTCACAGGAGATCCAGATGCCAGAGTGGGACTGGTGGCAGTTGACAAAGACGTCTACATCCTAAACAACAAGCACCGTCTCACCCAGAAAAAGGCAATTTCTTTACGTCATATTTATCTATGAAAATATTTGAAAGGGGTTTAATTTAAAAAGCTATGTATAAAAGAAAATTACACAAATGTTAAATTTCACTTTGTCAGCTTCTGGGTTCAAATAATATCCGGTGTAAATTTGTCCTGCAGCAAAATACATTGCATGAGTTCATGTGTATATATCAGATCCACCATATGTCTTGTTTGTTTGTATTTGTGTGTGTGTGTGAATGACTTCCGACCTGCTCAGGTGTGGGACATTGTAGAGAAGTACGACACAGGCTGCACACCAGGTGGAGGGAGGGACGGTATGAGTGTGTTTTACGATGCTGGGCTGATGTTTCAGTCCGACACGGGCTCTGAGACACCCTACAGAACAGGTGACACTACTTTACTCTCCCCTTCCCTGAACATACCTCTCTTTAGGTTTTAACATTGTATCAATGAAACATCTCTGAT
Source organism: Cebidichthys violaceus (assembly GCF_023349555.1). Lineage (NCBI taxonomy): Eukaryota > Metazoa > Chordata > Actinopteri > Perciformes > Stichaeidae > Cebidichthys > Cebidichthys violaceus. The sequence goes on along the minus strand of NW_027176517.1, from coordinate 1,523,568 downwards.
TAGGAGAAGTGGGCACATAGACCTTTATTCATAGTGTGTTTTTTAGGAGTAAGCATCTAGTGGACAGTAGAAGAACAGCATCTTAAACCAAATTGCATTATATTTCTTGCTCACCTTTTTCAGTATTTTGACATGTAGATAGATTTCAGAGACACTGTTTTGTTGCTGTCTATTTTTTTAATTCTTCAGGGCTGTGAGCGACACAAACAAAGAGCCAGAATCTCAAACTGATGTCCAAAACTTTGGGCACATGAAGCCAAAACTTTCTGTCAAATACTACCTGACATATGTAAGATAATATGTTTTTGGTTGAACCAACGCTTGGAGGCATTTCTATTTGAATTATTGCGACTGCCACATTAGGTGATCATGGTCCCTCCCTTATTCTAGGGGTTATATTATAATAAAGCGTTAAATACAATGTTTTAACATTTCAACAAATAGATGTGCAATTGTAGATCAAATTTTCTCACAGCCTCACTTTGATTTAAAGAGTTTCACATCAATTATACCAAGCACAAATCAAGTTTACTTCCCACCTTTTAAAGTTAAAAACGTGTTTTTCCAGAATTGAAATGTCCGGCCCCCAGCAGGAGGAAACGAGCCACTGCTATCATGGACTTCACAACCAGCTTAAGTAAGAACTACAGCTCTAAACTACCCAATAAACACATCATCAGTCATTTTCAGTCACTCAGTTCTCACGATGTTTGTCGTTGGACAGCTTGTCCCATTGACTGACATTCACTGTTCTCGTCTTTGCCATGCTATGTATTAGTAGACAGATAAAAGTGAGGTGAAACTGGTTTCCCTTCATACTTTCTGGAGATAATATGTCAATCTATCTAATCTATGCTCCTACTTTTTCATCCTGAATGGAGAAGGAGCATCTTTTCTTGTCAGTTTTACACCTCCCTGTCCCATTCAATTTTAGTAACATTTTTATGACACTTTAGGTGAGGAGGATGACAACAGTTACATGGACAGCAATGAAATAGTTTCTCGCATCAAGTTCCCTGAAAGTTGGCTGTGGTTAGACATCAAACTGCCTGCTTGTCCTCCACAAACACCTAACTGGTGAGTCAACTGAAATATGCACAGACAAAATATACTGATACCGTCACACTGACACCACTAGGATTTAAAACTACCCTTTACCTCTCAAAGTGTTAACCCTTTTCTATGTTTCAGTGACACCACATCATTGATGAAACACGTTCCTTTGTCAGACTCAATCACAACCTGGCAGTTCATTGGCATTAGTCTGTCACAAACTCACGGTGAGGATTCAGTGACTAAAACCTGTAAACCTCTTCCAGCCTTTACACCTCTCTCTCTCTCTCTCTCTCTCTCTCTCTCTCTCTCTCTCTCTCTCCCCCCTTTTTTCTCATTCATCACTTGTATCTTCTTTCTCCTATCCCCTGATACTGCTACTGATCTTCTCCTCGGCACCCTTTCCTCTTCTTTGGACAACCGCTGTCCCTTCACCTCCAGGCCTGCACAGCGAACTCCACCTGCCCCATGGCTGTCAGACTCAGTGCGTACTGATAGACGGAGCCTAAGAGGACCTTCTTAACTTCCAATCTCTTCTTTCCACTTTTTACTCCTCTCTATCTACTGCTAAAGCTGCTTTCTTCTGCTCTAAAATCCTAACCTCTGCTTCCAATCCTAAAAAACTCTTTGAAACTGTGTCTTCACTCCTCCAACCCCCTCCTCCTACTTCCTCCCTTCTTCTTGATGATTTTGCCAACTTCTTTGACAAGAAGATGAACGATATAAGATCCTCCTTCTCTCAGCCTCCCTGTCCACCCTCTCCCTCCCTCTCTCAGTGTCCCTGTCCACCCTTTCCCTCTCTACCCTGTCCAGCTCTTCCCCCACAGCTCTCCCTCCCCTCTCCATGCCCCATCTTACCCTATCTGGCTCCCCTCTCCCCAAAAGAGGTCCTTAACCTTGTTAAATCTAACTGCCCCACCACGTGCTCCCTTGACCAAATCCCCTCCCCTCTTCTTCAGGCTATTGCGACTGAACTCCTTCCCTTCCTTACCCACCTCATCAACACATCTCTTGCTTCAGGATGTTTTCCCACGGCCTTCAAGACTGCCAGAGTCACCCCCCTTCTGAAGAAACCATCACTTGACCCCTCGGATGTCGAGAACTTCAGACCGGTTTCTCTTCTTTCTCTTCTCTGTCCTGATTCTCCTGGACCTGTCTGCGGCACAGGTCCGTGGTGGTTCACAGTTTGACACTGTGAACCACCAGATCCTCCTCTCCACCTCCATCGAGGGGATGGGCGTCTCAGGCTCTGCACTCTCCCTGTTTGCATCCTACCTGACAGGTCGATCCTACCAGGTGACATGGAGGGGGGCCTTGTCTGAACCACGCATGCTGACTACGGTTTTCCACAAGGTTCAGTCCTGGGCCCCCTTCTCTTCTCGCTCTACACAACATCTCTGGGTTCTGTCATTCGCTCACATGACTTCTCCTACCATTGTTATGCTGATGACACCCAGCTGGTCTTGTCATTTCCCCCCCGGTGACACCGAAGTGGAGACATGCATCGCTGCGTGTTTGGCCGACATCTCGAAGTGGATGACGACACACCACCTCAAGCTCAACCTGGACAAAATCGAGCTACTGTTCCTCCCGGGGAAGGGTTGCCCGCACCGGGACCTGTCCATCATCAGTGACGACACCATGGTGACGCCAACTTGGACTGCGAGGAACCTGGGTGTGACCCTGGATGACCAACTGTCATTCTCAGCAAACATTTCATCCGTTACACGCTCCTGCAGATTCCTGCTCTACAACATCAGGAGGATTCGTCCCTTCCTCACTGACGAGACGGCGCAGGTTCTCAACCAGGCTCTTGTCATCTCCCGCCTGTACTACTGCAACTCTCTACTCGCCGGAGCCCCGGCGTCGGCCATCAGACCTCTAGAGCTTGTCCAGAAAGCTGCAGCTCGCCTGGTGTTCAATCGCCCCAAGTTCTCCCACACAACTTCCTTTCTCCGTTCTCTACACTGGCTACCTGTAAGAACTCGCATCCAGTTTAAGACTCTGGTGCTAGCCTACAGGGCAGTGAAAGGAACAGCTCCTTCCTATCTCCAGGCCCTGGTCAAGCCCTACCCACCCGCCCGACCACTTCGCTCTGCTGCCTCGGGGCGATCGGTCGCCCCGTCGCTCAGAGGTCCTGGCGGCCGATCGACCCGGTCACGGCTGTTTTCTGTCCTGGCCCCACAGTGGTGGAATGAACTCCCCACTGACTTCAGGACAGCGGAGTCGCTGCCCATCTTTCGGCGCAGGCTGAAAACTCACCTCTTCAAGAAGTACTTCCTTGAGCCTTCCACTCAGCACTTATTGTATTCATATTAGTTTTGTTGCACTTATTGTATTTGTATTGGTTTGTTGCACTTATTGTATTTGTTTGTTTCTGCACTGTACTTTTGCTCTGGTTTATGCTCTGCTTTATGCTCTTAGATGCTTGCGTAAGCAAGGAGATGCACTTGTGACTTCTGGTGACTAGTAGTTCTCTTGAATACCTATGTTGAATACACTTATTGTAAGTCCCTTTGGATAAAGGCGTCTGCTAAATAACTGTAATGTATTGTATTTATCCCTCTCATCTTAAAGGAATATGTGTTGGCGACCCGTTAGAGGTAATTGTCTGGAAGGAATTCTTCATTGATCTTAAGCTGCCGTACTCTGCTGTCCGTGGAGAGCAGCTGGAAGTTCAGGCAATACTTCACAACTACAGCGACGATCCTGCCACAGTAAGTTTGTGTTCCTCTGCTCTGGTGTTTCATGCCAGAGCCAATGAGACCAAGGTATATTTCTCTTAGCGATTTCAAACCAAAAGTGCAAAAACAACAGTAAATATTGGACTGACATACAATGAGTGGCACTCAAAAAAATAGAACAAATTAACTCCTTACTCTAGTCTTTGATGAATGGTGGTTGGTCCCCAGAACTGGGACAGTGTGCCTTTCCATTCTCAAGTTCAAACTGATCCCAAAAGAAACGGTATAAAGCATTACATTTCTTCAAATTAGAGATGCATCATTGTTAGGTGACCTAAAATAAAACTGATTACTATGATCCCTATTATCCGCTCAATGGGGGTCTTCATCTTTGACAGTTACACATACTTCATTCTCTTTCTCCATCTTTGTCCTGTTTTCAAGGTGCGTGTGGATCTGATTGAGGAGGAGGGTGTGTGCAGTGCCGCCTCTAAACGTGGGAAGTATCGTCAGGAGGTCAGAATAGGGCCCCAAACTACACTCTCTGTGCCATTCGTTGTTGTTCCTTTGAAAATAGGACAATACCACGTTGAGGTCAAAGCAGCTGTTAAAGATTCGGCGTTCCATGATGGAATCAGGAAGATGTTGCGGGTGGTGGTAAGGGAAACATCGATCTTCCGTGTTAAAGTCAGCATAGGGAAAAACATATCATTAGTTGCTTAACCTTGATGCGTATGTGTACTGTATCAGCCTTTTCAAAATGAAGAGATGATTTTAACGAGCAAGCCATATTGTACTTTGTTACACACCAGCAGACTGAGTTGTAATGTTTGTCCTAACTGTTGTTTTTCCAGCCTGAAGGAGTACTGGTTAAATCTTATCAGATTTTAACTCTAGACCCCTCTACTAAAGGTGTAGGTGAGTTTACCCATAATGTAAGAGCCAGGTATGGCCTGTGCCATTTTGTACACCCTTTTTTGTCACTTCCGGAAATTGAGTCACGTGGTGTTGGGGATAGCAATGGGGATATCAGCTGTTCAGTAGTTAGTTGGATGAATGGAAGGAGAGGGGGTGAGGGAGGGAGCCTTATTTTTTGTTGACCGCTATTTACACGCTATTCACACTATTGTCATTGTTTGACGCTGCTGATCACCTTTACACACCAAGGAGAAAGCGAGTTTGAACACGTATGACTGTATGTTATCCAGCAACAAAGTTTGTTTGTTGTCCACAAGTAAACTCACAAAACTCAGCCACTGGATCGGCGTGAATCATTTACTGCCAGCGCGTCCGCAGGTTAGTCTCCTTTACTTAGCCTCTCGGTGACTAATTTTAAGTTGTTGATAGTCACCTACACATAAATAGCTACATTATTTAGTAATTTGGTAATATTGCATTTTTATCACTTGCGAATTGATCCCCCAACTTGCCCACTGTTTGTCTCTTCAGATGGTAAACAAGAAGAAACTCTCAACAGTGGAATTCCTAACAAGGATTTGGTTCGAGACATGCATAGTAGCACACATATCTCTGTGACAGGTGAGATGTTATGTCATATTTGGGCGCGTTGTGTCACATAGTGCTTGTAAAATGAACTGTTGGCATTGTTCTTATTGAGAAATGACTACCTCACTGTTTGTGGGGGACCTTTGCATGTTTCTTTGAATGTTTCTTCGTGTTGATTTGTAACGTTTAGTTTTTTTCTGTTTGTGTGTGTGAATGCAGGGAGAGAACAAGTTTCTCTACTGGTGAGGAACCCCGTTAGCGAAATGGGTAGTCTGATCTACCGACCCTCAGGCCCTGGAGAGCCGAACATGATCCACATGACTCTACCTGTCATTGCAGTAACTTATTTGGACAAAACCAACCAGTGGGAAACTGTTGGCTTTCACAAACGTAACGAAGCCCTCCAACACATCTGGACTGGTAGGTATTGGCACAGATACCAAGAATCTTATTGATGCCCCTCTGTGGAGGAATTTTAAGTTTCTGATGTTGCAGAAGTGGTATGAAAAAGAAAAACAGTATGGCAGACAGCAATGCATGTTACCACTGCGCCGCAGAGACACTAAGTATTAGTGGTCTGACTATATAAGTTGAACTACAAACAAAAACGTATGCCAGCAGAATCATTTAGATGCAATTATAACAGGAGAGAAATGTAACAGGGCTCCTCAGACTGGTTGTGTGTTCTTGTTTGTCCAGGCTACACGAACGAGCTTGCTTACCGTAAAAACGATGGGTCTTTTGCTATGTGGCCCAACCACAGAAGTAGCACCTGGTGAGGCTTTGAAATATCCAAGAACTCATACAAATGTTTCCACTTCCTCCTTTAACCTAAATTCTATGTGGCGATGGTGTATTTCATGTGCAAATGAAGGAAACTAAACGTCTCCTCTTTTCTCTAAGGCTGACAGCCTATGTTGCTAAGGTATTTGCCATGGCCAACAGTCTGGTGGCAGTGCAAAGCAGAGACATCTGTGGCGCTATTAAGTATCTGATTCTCAACGCGCAGCAACCTGACGGCTTGTTTAGAGAGGTTGGAAAGGTGTTCCACGAAGACATGATTGTGCGTGAACTGATTTAATTATCGTCAATAACAAAATAACAAGATGGAAACAATTCCATGTGACTGGCTAAAACCTTATGTAAATCAATATGTTTGTGTCCGTACATGTGTAGGGTGATGTTCGCGGCACAGATTCAGATGCCTCCATGACGGCCTTCTGCCTCATTGCCATGCAGGAGTCACCCACAATATGTGCTGCCACTGTTAATGTGAGTACCTCATCTCCATACGATGTTTTTCCTTTTCCCTCCACTGCTTTTATTTCTTAATGTTCAGATTCTACACTAGTGATGGACAAACAACGCTTTCTGATGATGAAGCAACTCGCCATTTGCAAAGTCTCTTAGTTACTGTCGTGACTCCTAATAGAGCTTTCCGTTCTTGCACATGCAGTTTACAGTAAGGACAGGGCAAGTTTACTATTCAAAATACTTGGGCTCTTCATTTCACACAGAGGTTGACAAATTCAGTTTGCATTTCTAGCCACTGGCAGATTTGGTCAACTTGAATAAATACCTAATTAAGCTAACATTAGCTCTGTGAGATGGTTGAAGAGGATATTGTAGTGCAATGTAGAGCTAGTTAGTCATTGCATTAGAAGTATGTTAAGGAAAAATGTTCAATCAGACCCTTGGTTTTTTTCATCCAGATTCTGCAAGGCAGTATAGACAAAGCAGTGGTCTCTCTGGAAAGCCGTCTGCCCAGCCTCACCAACCCATATGCTGTTGCCATGACGTCATATGCTTTGGCAAATGAAGACAAACTGAACCAGGAGATCCTCTACAAGTTTGTTTCCCCAGGTGTCGTCACACAGCATGATTCTTAAACAGATTCTATGTTGTAGTGTTTGGATATTACACATCTACTAATAACTTCTATTATAAGTTTATTAGAGCCCGACCAACACAATGATATGTTGGGCAATATTATTGGGTAACTTTTGCTCAGTGCAAAAATGTCAAAGATATGTTTTTAAGTGATTTAGAAACAGTTTCTCATTTACGGACATAGATTGTCCTCCAGATTAGACAGCTTAGTTTTTCAGCTATATAGTGTCCTGCTCAGTACATATTTTTGGAACAATATTTGAACTACAAATTTAAGGGATTTTTTTTACCAGAATTGCTGAAAGTGTTAAAACCAAATATCAGATTTTTTAATCTCTGTATTGTTCTTAATAATCTATTCTCAGTCAGGCTCTTATGTAGAAAGATAAAAAGATTAGTTAAATTGTTTTAAATTGAGGACATAACATTATCTATAACATTAAATATTCTAAAATGAAGAATTGGGGAATTATCAGTGTTCAAGGTACAGCATTGTAATAACAAGCTATTTGTGTGCGTCTTCCTCAGACTTATCCCACTGGCCGACAGCTAAGGGATACGTTTACACTCTGGAGGCCACAGCTTATGCTCTTCTCGCTCTGGTCAAGGCCAAGGTGAGCATGTCCCACTTGTGTGGGTTTCATGTCATGCTACAAAAAACATACAACTCAGTCATCATCCATGTTGCCTCACTAAACGGGTGGAGGGTTTGGAAACAAAAGTCAATGAAATGTGTGTCTCATTAATGTCAATGCCTTAAGATGTTGGTTTCAAGTTTCAAGTAGCTGCTGTTAGGTTGTGCCATAAAAGGAAAAACTGATTTAGAAGCTCTATGGTAGACTTGGAAACTTTAGAAACTAGCAGGTTACAGTCTAAAATACAACTGTACCAGAATCAGGACATCTCTCTATTTTAAATGAATTATTTTTGTAATCAATATGCAACCACATACCACGGGAAATGCCAACTATTTACATTCCTTCTGATAATAAAGGCCTTTGAACAAGCCAGACCTGTTGTGAGATGGTTCAACAAGCAGCAGAAGGTGGGCGGAGGCTATGGATCAACCCAGGTAACACTGACCTCTCTCTGCATCTTGATGCCTCCATCCTGTGTTTACTTTATTGTTTTGATTTTTCTAAGTCTTGTTTTCTCACTCTTTTTCCCTCTAGGCTACCATAATAGTGTACCAGGCAATGGCAGAGTACTGGGCCAATGCTAAACAAACAGAGTATGATCTGAATGTGGACATCATGTTCCGGGGCAGGTTGAGGCCTTACGAGTACAACTTAAACTTCAACAGGGACAACCACTACGCCACCAGCACATATACAGTGAGAAGACACCAGTGGTGGGCCGTCGGGGCCTTCAGGGCCTTCTCTGCTGGCCTAAACAGAATCACAAAGTTATAGCTATTTTATCATTTAATAATTTTTCATAAATACACAACATGTATTATAATAATTTTTTCCCATTAGCTTATTATCTCATTGCACAGCTACTGTCTTCCTCTGTTGCTCTGCTTCCAGCACAGCTTGTTATGAGGAGAGCTCTTATCCAATCAGATTCAGCCTCTATGTCTCTAGGTAAGAAGAGAGGCTCGAGGCCTTCAGACTCTCAAGTGAATGCCTCTGCATTCTGTTTAAGTGAATGGGGACGATATTGTTGATTGTCACAGTTTTCAACCAATCAGATCTTTAGTTTGACATGTTGGGCGTATTCTTTGACCTATCAGAGCCTTCTAGCTGGCCTACAAGTACGTCATTAACATGCAGCTCAGTATTAAGGTCAGCTCTGCAGTAAGGTGCAGCGTGCGCCGTGATTGGTCAGTGGGCGAGCGCGTGACTGTGAAATTGAAGGAATCTAGTTGGAGTTGTAAGAGTTCAAATTGAAAGATATGGAAGAAATTATGACATTTTTATGGTTTTGCTTGGTGTAGATTATTTATTTTTTACCTAGCTTTGTTTTTTTAACACTCAATGGCTGAAGGAGGAGGAGAAACGGATTTAGTGAAGGGGTTACTGACAACACCTTTCTCAAGAAGGACATTTCAGGAAAAACTGGACATCATAAGAAATAGTCAGTCAAGCCCACAGCTAGCAGCCCTGACTCAGCCAGGAAAAGGATTTGTATGAACGGTGTTCCTGTCGGAGAAGCGTTGCACATTTTATGTCTGGGAATGTGTTTCATTTTAACTTAGCGTCTTGGTGTTTGGAGCTACGCTACGCTAACCTGAGGACACCAGAGCACAGTAGGACATTACGGCGCTTTTGAAAACTTTTGGAGAAACCCGAGTGGATCTACAGATCGAAGAACATGTTCGCAGGGAAACTGAGCTCCACAACCGCAGACTGGCGAAATACAACTGGGGAATCCGCTGCAGGTTTGCTGGATTGATGCATCATGCTTTTGTTGTCGTGTAAATATATGTGACTGGTTCTTGTGAGTTTGTTCTTGTCATTGTGTTAATTGCATTGATTTTGACTAAATGCATTGTCCGTTAATGACGCAGCGTCCCGTCATGCACGGATTCATGTATCTGCACTCTGCAGTTAGTGTTTTGTAGGTGTTGAGCTTCATGTAACATTTTATTTGACAAGTGAAATAAAATGTTACATGAAGCTCAACACCTACAAAACACTGTTGCAGTTTTATGTGAATATGCGGCTTTTACGCGAGACAAATAATAACGTAGCTCAACTGTAGTAGGACAGCACTGAAGGCCCAGGTATAAAATGCACGGCCCGCCACTGGAAGACACACAAACAAACTCTCTGTGGCTCATTAATATCACCACTCCTGTTGTTTCCTGTAGGTTTATTCTGCTGATCTTTGACCGTGTGTGTGTGTGTGTGTGTGTGTGTGTGTGTGTGTGTGTGTGTGTGTGTGTGTGTGTGTGTGTGTGTGTGTGTGTGTGTGTGTGTATATATTTAAATTCCCACAGATCAATGATCTAAAGCACAATGTGACAGTGGTTGCCACCGGCTCAGGAGAAGCAACATTGACAGTGAGCGCAATATGTTTTAAGATTCTGAGTTTCATCATCTGTTGATTGTTGATTTGTCCTTTTTGAATCTCAGACGAGACCGAATACATTTTTAACCTTGTGTGGACTTTATTTTTAAGACACATTTTGCGATGCACTTTTATCAATGTGACAGATGATGTCGCTGTATTACGCTCTGCCTAAAGAACAGGAGAGTGACTGTCAGAAGTTTAACATGTCTGTGCAGCTCCTCCCAGGTAATGTGGTGCGCTCCCTCTCCTTCTGTTTAGTTGTTGTCATTTTATCAGTTTGTTTCTGCCAAGTTCCTTACATTATGAGAAATGAATAAATGAAATGCTCAATTACTTTTGCTCCTGCAGAGAAAATGGATGAGGATGGGAAGATATACAAGCTGAGAATAGAGGTTTTGTGAGTACAATAAAGATGTCATACTGACCAGTGTTACAGCAACATGGCTATACAGAACATTTTCTAACATAATGAACATCATTCCTTCTCTCCATCTCCTTTATGTTGTTATTTAATTATCGGTCTATTCTTTGTGTAGGTATAAGGACAAGGACAACGATGCATCCATGTCAATCTTGGATATTGGTTTGCTAACTGGCTTCACCGTTAACACAAATGACCTGGACCTAGTAAGAACCGACAGATACATGTATATCCTCATAGAGTTCAGTCAAGTTGTGTTTATTAGGAGAAACAAGTAGTTTTATATGGTTTAGAAAGTTGTGTGTGTGTGTGTGTGTGTGTGTGTGTGTGTGTGTGTAGTTGACCCAAGGACATGCTCGCACCATTGCGAAATATGAGTTGAACACAGTCCTGTCAGAAAGAGGCCATCTCATCCTCTACCTGGAAAAGGTAAGACATCCCTGTTTCCTGACATTACAATTTTTCTCTCTGTCTTGTTATTTGTGTGTTTATCTCCATCTTACCTTTGTCCACAGGTTTCTCACACACAACCCGAGGAGATCACTTTTAGGGTCCATCAGAAGCTGAAAGTGGGCGTCCTTCAACCAGCTCCTGTGTCTGTTTATGAATACTATGACCGTGAGTCTCAAAGGCACTTAGAAACACAAGATGCTTCCATGTACTTTACTGCCACTAGATATCAGAGTAGACAACACTGTGGATGAGCAGTCGATATTACATTTTCAAAGTATTTAATGTGAATTGTATGATGTACTGCAGCTACCACAAACTCCTTTTCAAATATCGATCTTCTCCTTTGCAGAAACACATTGTGTGAAATTCTACCATCCAGAGAGGAAAGCTGGAATGTCAATGCGGCTCTGTAGAAATGGTGAATGCACATGTGCTGAAGGTAAACGGAATGATGTCAAACTACTCTCTCTGTCTCAAACACGCACACACACACACACACACACACTCACTCACTCACTCACTCACTCACTCACTCACTCACTCACTCACTCACTCACTCACTCACCCATAATGGGCCCGGTGGGTGCGACTGGACTGAGCTGCATTCTTAATCATTCGACCAGGTTGTGTCATCGGATAAAATTACAAAATTATTGTTTTATTTGCTGAAATCAAAAAATAGCTGACAAAATCAAGAGAGAAAACATTTTTGACTAAAATGTTATGACTTTTCGTTCGGAAATCAAGAGAAAGCTGCATTTCATAGTCGCATGCATAACAAGGATAATTACATAAAATATTAAACAAGCACCTGTAGGATCAGAGCATCAGTCTAGATAAAGGATTACTTAAATTGTGATTTAGGTACAGCTTCACTCACCCATCAGCTCTCCCTCTCACATCCACATGTATTTATTTCATAGGGTCATCAGTTGTGTTTTTACTTTCCAGAGAACTGCACTATGCAGAAGAAGGAGAAAGTCAGCAATGATCGGCGCACAGCTAAGATCTGTGAGACTGAATTGAACAATAAAATAGATTTTGGTAAGTGAGTGTGAATGCATTTATAAAGCACTTTCATACAAAAAAAATGGATGTAGGTGTGAGTAAGAGACTAGCAAGTATAAGCAACTCCACTAACAATCTGCAACTTGTCTGTCCTAAGTGTACAAAGTGGGACTGGAAGAGTTTGGAGACGGTTTGTCCACTGATATTTACAAAGTGCGGGTACTGCAAGTCATCAAAGAAGGTGGGTATTTATCATTTTGGGACATGTGCATATTTGCTTTTTGTCAGAGAGTTGGATGAGAAGACTGGTACCACTCACATGTTTGTAGCAGCCAGCTAAATGAGCTTGCATTGCCAGGTACCAAGCAGACACTCCAGGAAGTTACTGGTTGGTTCTAGCCAAGAAATATTACAGTCTGGCTGCATCTAGCGGTTAGGTTGCAGATTGCAACCAACCGAAACTTTTCCCGTGTGTCAAGTGTGTAGGACAGGGGTATTCAATTATAATTCCAAAAGGTCCAGATTGAGAAAATGTCCTCGTGCAAAGGTCCGGAACATTACAATAATATCTAACTTGCGCTATTTAGTGCCGTATGTATGTATGTATGTATGTATGTATGTATGTATGTATGTATATCTATATATATGTGTGTGTGTGTGTGTGTGTGTGTGTGTGTGTGTGTGTATATGTGTGTATGTAGTCACAGTATGTATGAAGTCTAGTAGTTGTAACGTCTCTGTGTAGTCAACAATTGTTAAATCAAATAAAGAAAGTACACATCAATTATATTTTAACAATTTTCAAATTGAACTGGATGGATTATAAATAATACATAGAAATACATAAATAAATGTTCTTCTCATTAAAATAATAAAATAAGGGTTGGATTAAAGAATAACTGACATATCTAACTGTCACACACCTCAAGGTTTCACTCAGAGAGAACCAGGACATTCTGATGTAGCATTTCAAAATTAAAGCCCTTCAAAATCGAATGCATGAGACAATTCGTGATTTGATGTTAGCTCACACATGCGATTTTTAAGGGCTTTTATTTTGAAATGCTACATCAGAATGTCCTGGTTCTCTCTGAGTGAAACCTTGAGGTGGTCTGCTATCAACCTGAGGTGAAATAATTTCGTAACTATGCACCATTTCCTCTTAATAATCTTCACGGTCTCTGAACATATGAGACGCGCTGGTTTTAAACTGTCCGTGGGAAGAATTAACCTATATGAGTCTGTTCATTGTTGCTTAAAGACTCTGGTCTCTCTGACCACTTCTCTCTCTTTGGAGAACGTCATGTGAAACAACTTCTCTGACTCACGTAATTATGCTCCTGCCCTTCGTTCTCTTTCCTCGTCTCAGCCCCGTGTGTCTACATCTCACTCCAGTCAGGAAACGTGTCAGAATACCCATATTTGATTGACTGAGCTGCATCATGTGATGTGATGTACAACGCATGTAATTGGTCGGTTTGTTTCCTGGACCACTGACCGAGTGCCGTAAAGGCTAGAAAAGCTGCGCCGGTTAAAATATAGGCGCTCCGTCAAAATGTAATAATTCTCAATTATCTATCAGTTTTAGGTCCAGGGTCCGGATACAACGGCGTCTGGGTCTGGATCCGGACCGCGGTCCGCCTATTAGTGACCCCTGGTGTAGGAGAACTACGGTGGCCGATGTGAATGGCTCCATCTGGAGTGTTTGGTTTGTCTGTTCTGGGCTACTGTAGAAACATGGCAGTGCAACATAGTAGACTCAATGAAGAAGACCTGCTCTCTATGTAGATATACTGTAAACGGAACAAAAACACGATTCTTTGTTTCAAGTGATTATACTCTGAAGAAAATATACTCATTAATGCCAATAGATCACCTCAATGGCTTCACACTGGCCCTTTAAAAAGGTTAACTGTAATTTTAACAATTCAGTTTTTGTAATGATGAAACAGAGTATATTAGAGGTGCTAGTAGGTGGATTTAGTTATCTTTGAACAGAGCCAGGCTAACTGTTTCCAGTCTTTATGCTAAGCTAAGTTAGGCGGCTGTCGTCTGCACATTTGCTGTCATGAGAGTGGTATCAACAGAGGTATCAATCTAACTCTCTGCAAGAAATCGAGTAAGCGCATGTCCAACTATTTCGTGAAGCATGATTCCACTGTGGCACTGGGAATATGTGACGCTACATCACTAATGTGTTGTACTGCACCTTTAGCTATGCATTAAATCCTTACCTTTTCTATGTTCTCTTATATTTTAATTACAGGAAGCAAGGATGTGGGTCCTCTGAATAAACTGCGCACATTGCTCAGTTATCCGCACTGCAGGGGGTTGTTGGATTTGAGAACAGGCAGGAACTACCTTATCATGGGCACATCCACAGATATTCACAGAGATGACCAAGAACAATCGTAAGCTTGTTCTTTGTGTGAAAGCGTGTGTATCGAAATGTTTGTATTGCTTTCTATTGCTAAATCGAGTTAGCCTTTCTTGTTCTCTTGTTTGTGTGTCTGTTGCTATTGACAGAGTAAATTAACGTGAAGGAGGGAGGAGGCCTTTTCATGTTATGTTCCAGCGTATTACAGATAGCTGTTCACATTAAGAATCAATGCATTTTTCCCTTTGCTCTCCTCAGGTATCGGTATATACTCGGAGAGAGAACCTGGATTGAGTATTGGCCCACAGACGCAGAGTGTCAAACTGATGAACACAGAACTACCTGTTTGGGCATGGTGGAGATGGTCCAGCAGTACCAAGTCTTTGGATGTCAGGAGTAGTGAAACCAAACGAAATACAGCGTTCTTTTCAAATTGTTTTTATTTTTGGATTTTATCCTTAATATGTCAAACTTTCCCTGCTATGGGATAAAAGTGCCTACAATATTGCACCGTATTGATTAAAATCGAATGGTCTCAATAATTCTGTCTTCTTCACAGATTAAAGTGATTACTGCTATGTTGGTTATGGTTAATGCATGGTAAAAAAAAAGTTTGATGAATGAAAGAAAATTCAATCGATTGTGATTCAGAATATATAACGGCTCAGTGGGAGGGGAGCCCAAGAGGATCTCCACGAAATCACAGAAAGCCAATATAACACCCGAAAAGCACGACTGACAGAAACAATACGGCAGCACTCTTGCATACCTGCAACAGCGTCGGAAGTCAGGCAAACCCCCCCCCCCCCCCCCCCCGCGTTTGACGTCGGGGGGGGGGGGGCTAAGGGAATGCCCGCCGCATTTATATGATGCCCGCCCACCGTGATTGGCTAGTGATGGCCTTGTAATTACAAAGGGATGCCACCAAGGCCCAGAGAGTGATAAAAGCTCCCTTCTGCTACACTTTAATGACCGGCTTAACTGAACTCATGAGGATAACTTCAGGCCAGTAGCGCCGAGATCAAAAAGTGGCCGATGGTATGTTACTGTTGTTCAGTGGTAGGTACTTATCCCTAGAGTGGTATGCTACTGTTGTTCAGCGGTAGGTACCTATCCTAGAGTGGTATGCTACTGTTGTTCAGTGGTAGGTCCCTATCCCTAGAGTGGTATGCTACTGTTGTTCAGCGGTAGGTACCTATCCTAGAGTGGTATGCTACTGTTGTTCAGCGGTAGGTACCTATCCCTAGAGTGGTATGCTACTGTTGTTCAGTGGTAGGTACCTATCCTAGAGTGGTATGCTACTGTTGTTCAGCGGTAGGTACCTATCCTAGAGTGGTATGCTACTGTTGTTCAGCGGTAGGTACCTATCCCTAGAGTGGTATGCTACTGTTGTTCAGTGGTAGGTACCTATCCTAGAGTGGTATGCTACTGTTGTTCAGTGGTAGGTACCTATCCCTAGAGTGGTATGCTACTGTTGTTCAGTGGTAGGTACCTATCCCTAGAGTGGTATGCTACTGTTGTTCAGCGGTAGGTACCTATCCTTAGTGGTATGCTACTGTTGTTCAGTGGTCAGTACCTATCCTTAGAGTGGTATGCCGCTCCTTTTCCAACAACACACTGTTTGCTGAAGGCAGGTGCCCCCTTCAAAGTGGTAGTCCACTGTCAGACAGACACACCAGTGCCGTGTCTTGATGCATATGCACATTTAATGTAAATTGGTTTGATTCATGAACAGTGATGCAGTAAATGTATTTTTTTTACTTTATTGACGAAGTTGCGCAACACAGTTATTGTGTTAACGCAATAATTAATTAACGCCGACAATTATTTTATTGCGCATTAATGCAGTTTTTTTTTTTAAATGCAATGCACACCGTTGATGCCAGCAAATCACCCAAACAAACAAACGGTGGAGGGAGTCTTCAGCAGAATACGTTGGATGCAGCGTGTGGGAGAAGTATAGATAAACAAAAGCAAGACAAGCTAACAAATGCCACAGAGAAGTGGATAGATACAAACTGCAGGACGACTAGTGTTGTGGAAGATGTCAGTCTGAGGAACGTTCTCAAGTCTGAGGAGCGTCCGCGTCGTGTTTGGTGTGAACGCACCTTTAGGATCGTAACGAATGACGGCACGTATGAGCCTCCCTGGAGACGCAACATCACAAGAAGAACACATGAGTTGTATGAAAAGGAGAGGACTACAAAATCTACGGCATTACAACGTGCACCAACTGTTGCTCTCACTGGAGACTACCGGACATCGCCGGGTAACCGTCATCACCTCGGAGTCACGGTGCATTATATTGATGAACAGTGGGAGCTGCGTTCACGTGCTCTGACTGTCATGAAAACGGAAGACAGACATTTTGATGAAACGTGCACGGAACATTGTATTCATGTTGCGCAGCAGTGGAACGTTTCAAATAAAGTCAGCACACTGAGCACAGATAGTGAAGAAATATGATCGCTGCTGCAAGACATCTGCCTTTTGCACACGCCCCCTACATCGCACACAGTCTCCAGTGTTCGGTCACAGTGTGTAAATGGAATACTGCTGTTGAAAAGCCCCTTATTTGTTTAAAGTGTTTGCAAACCAAATGTTATTGCACTTTTGTTCATATAGCAGTACTTTCAAAATAAAAGTGTGCATTACACTACTTTTGAATTCATTGTTGAATTTTGTGCATCCCTGCTCCTCTTTCTGGAGGAGCTTGGGCCGGCTGTTGAGGGAGTCGATTCTTCAGGGCTGTCTTCTTCCTCGATGCCTCCTTGACGCTGAGGAAGGTCCTGATGTTGAGGAGGGTGATGATGATGATGATGATGATGAGGGTGCTGACGCTGAGGAGGTTCCTGCTGGGGTCCTCTGTCGTAGGAAGAAGTTGTACACAAATGTGTTACACCACATGATTCATTATCCTGTTAACTGTTCTGCATTTTTATTTTAAAATAAAAGTCCCATCTTCTGCCACCCTGACATTTGACAACATTCAAATTGCTGGACAAAAGATTTAAAATGATCTCAATTGCTTTAAACTATAGGTATTTGTAAAAAAAAAAAAAAAAGGGTTTATTTGAAAGATGTCAACGATAAAATCATTCCATTGTATTCATTTTGCATTCGTTATCATTAAAATAAAACATTTTGACAGTGTTCTTAGTTCATTTGCTCGGACGGTTGCGCCGCAATTTTCAGGGTTTGAGATGCTGAAACATAAAAGAATAAATATGATTTGAATGTACTGAACATGTATTCAAACTAAATAGCTTGTATTGAATGAAATGATGCATGTCTTGAATTGATTAAAAAAAACACATTTGAGTATGTATATGTGAGAAATGTGTATCCAGTGAAACTTTATAGTTGATGCATGTCTGAATAACTGGAACGCTTCAGCGTGTATGAAAAACAACCCAGCTGTTCGTGAACACAACTTTATTTTGAAGGTTATAACCGGAAGCTCTCTCTGTCTCCGGCGCAGACAGGTCTTTCTGGTCCGGCATGGACAGGATATGCGAGACTACATTCAAACCTCCTCCTTCTGTCCGTGTAGTTGACAGCCAACGGGTGAGAAACAACTGCTTCATATATGTGTTTGGCTCCGAGTTAAATTGAACATTTAGCTAACACTAAGGAATGAATACAGCGGCTACCTGCTAGCATAGCTAACGTCAACTTTGGTTGGTAACGTTAGCGTCGCTGGCTCTTTGGCTCAGCTCAACAACGCGCTTCTTCTGTAAATAGCTGCTCGCCTCCAACGAGAAGCGGCAGGTAGAGCGACCATAGACTGAAGGGTAGCAGCACACACACACACACACACACACACACACACACACACACACACACACACACGTTGGCCTTTTTGGATACCCGGAAAGTGCGGTAAGCTTAAGCTAGCTGTAGTAAGTTAGCGACTGTTTGTTCCGTGAGGATGTAGTTTGCGCTGCCCCCGGTGACGTGTCATTCACCTGCTATTTACACAGCGACCTGTAGACGCTGTCGGGGAGTTTTCTGTGCCACATTAACTGCTCCTTTTGTGTAATATAACATAACCAGTGTGTCGTATGCAAACACTCATATTGTGTTGTCATTTTGTGTGCAGAGCTCTCTCTAGATGGACTGTCAGGGTGGTCACACCGGTCCGGTGAGGGTGTTGGTGACAGGAGGATCCGGCTTGGTGGGCAGGGCCATACAGCATGTGGTCAAAGTAGAGGGGGCAGCCAAGGAGGGGGAGGAATGGACCTTCCTCTCCTCCAAAGATGCCAACCTCATGTGAGAGAACACTTTCTCCTAGCTACTGCCAGTATGCAAACGCGCGGTTGTCGGTGCTGATTGTGGCCCCTCTGTTCAGGAACATGGAGGAGACGAGGGCCGCGTTTGAGAAACACCGGCCGACCCACGTCATTCACCTGGCTGCTATGGTCGGGGGGCTTTTCAAGAACATGAAGTACAACCTGGACTTTTGGGTATGAGGAAGTCACTGCTGATGAGCTGGCACAGGCGTTTGGAAAGGTTGCTCGACGTGTGTTGAAAGCGGCATTTGTTGTGTTATTTATGTACCTTTTTTGTTTTGTGTGTGTCTGTCCCCTCCAGAGAAACAATATCTACATCAACGATAACGTGCTGCAGGCCGCACATGAAGTTGGCGTGGTCAAGGTCGTGTCCTGTCTGTCCACCTGCGTCTTCCCCGATAAGACCGCCTACCCGATTGACGAGACCATGGTAAAAGAGCCGCAGGTCTTCTCTCTAGCTGGCATCGGTACATTTGTAAATGGCTACTAACTTTACTTTTGCTTTCTTTGCACAAGATCCACAACGGTCCACCTCATGAGTCGAACTTTGGCTATGCCTATGCGAAGAGAATGATTGATGTTCATAACAGGTGGGAACTGATTGTGCCGTAACATGTTTAGTAAATGTTGCATGAATACAAGTTGTCTGTAAAACTATATGTGTGTGTGTGTGTGTGTGTGTGTGTGTGTGTGTGTGTGTGTTTCACAGGGCGCATTTCCAGCAGTATGGGCGTCGCTACACAGCTGTGATTCCCACTAATGTCTTTGGTCCTCACGACAACTTCAGCATTGAAGACGGCCATGTGCTGCCAGGCCTCATCCACAAAGCGTACATCGCTCAAAGTATGTCACATTCTCTTATTTGAGCTAATATTGATGAAACACCTTGGTAGGGGGCAGCTGTGGCTCAGTGGTAGAGAGCAGGGTCTTCCCTCAGTCAGAGGATCGGCAGGCCAGTCTCAGGCTCCGCTAGTCCATCAAGACACTGAACCCCAAATTTCTCCCGCAGGCTGCTCCGACGGTGTGTGAATGATTAGAAATTAAATTTAAGAAATTAGATACGGTGTTGCTTTTTCCAATGAAAGTAGCTAAATGTAGTGAGAAAGTTGCTACGTCTGCAACACTGACAGCCGCTCCCTCAAAATGACACCTATGACTCCTTGTTAAGTTGTGTTGTTACCAGTTGTTTGATGACTGTGACTGAATATCAGTATTTAATATAAGATCCTGTCCATTGGACGAGCAGGATCCATATCAATCCTGTACTTGTTTTTGTGCACGATCAGAGGAGGGGAAGCCCCTGGTGGTCTGGGGCTCCGGCACTCCCAGGAGACAGTTCATCTACTCTTTGGACCTGGCTCGTCTCTTCCTGTGGGTCTTGAGAGACTATCCAGAGGTGGATCCGATCATTCTCTCCGGTGAGTCCTCGTACGCGGCGTGTCCGTAGTAGTGAGAGCTGAGTTTAAGTTCACCGTGCTGACGTCTGTGTCGTGTCCTCTGGTTCCAGTCGGAGAGGAGGATGAAGTGTCCATAAAGGAAGCAGCAGAAGCAGTTGTGCAAGCGCTGGACTTTAAAGGAGGACTGGTGGTATCCTTGATTTTTGGAGGCGTTTAACTTGGGCTGGGTGGTTTACTATATATATAGTCCACGTTTGTTGCACATAGAGTACAAATATCGTGCATTTTGTAGTTCAGACTTGTGTGTAATTGTTACTATAGTCCTTTTATAGTCAAAGCGGCTGTTCAAATCATTTCTATACCATCAGTCCCATGTACTTTCCTTGACCTTAGACCTCTAGTTTGACACCAGTAAAGCAGACGGCCAGTTCAAAAAGACAGCCAGCAATGCGAAGTTGCACCGCTACCAGCCGGACTTCACCTTCACGCCCTTCAACCAAGGTGGGACTGACTGTAGGACACTTGGACATGACAAGAAGTGTGTTTCGATTACGTCTTCACCGACTCTTCTGCCTCTCTCTCACAGCTTTAAAGGAAACCTGCGATTGGTTCGTTACCAACTACGAATCGGCCCGGAAGTGAAAGCTTGTTGCCAACGAGTTGGTGCGAAGTCTGTCGACCGGCGGGCCGCTCTGCTGGACTAGAGGCTGAATAGAGAAGACGGTGATGGAAGAAACCAAAAAGGTGGTTCATCTGCAAAGGTAGATAGTTACTGAATTAAGTCGCGTCGGTTTGACGGAGTATCTCACGTCAAGCTTGACTCCTTTCTTTTTAGGGTAGATGAAGCACTGTATACTTTCAATATTGTGTTAATTATTAGACTACTTCAATCTTGGAATCCAGGTGCAATTTATTATAAATCCTTTTAATCACTGAATGTTGATGGTTTGGGAGATCACGTGGTCTAGCTTTGGTTTGCTATTGAATGAATAGAAAGGGTTTTGGTATGTACTGTTTAAATAGAGGCGTGGCTGTTATTTTTACTCAGTATGTTGGCACTGAGCAAAATAAACGTTTTATACCAATATGCCTGAAGCGTCTTGCCTGAATCTCTGAGGGCTCCGATATCATTTATTAGGTTTTCATATTCTACAGGAAGGTAACATGTAAGACTTTGAGACTACGACTATTGTTTTGAGTAGACGTACAGATGGATTCATAGGCAAAGAAATAATTTATTAACTTAAAAATGAACAGCGGGCACAACTTACAATGACATCACAGTAACAGTTTTTGCAGAGAAGACCCTCTAGGTACACATACAGTTAAAAAAAACATGGCAATATAAATATACTTAAAACATCTGTAGTGTTAAAAAGAAGTGTAGTGTTCATTTGACAACATGGGAGGTGTGGCCTCCTCCTCCTCCGTGGACTCTGCAGTACTCCTGTCCCAGCACGGCTCTCTTCTTACAGGACTTCCCCGTTTTAGTGACCCCGTTGCACAGCTGACGGCCTGATCGAGAGCTGCAGCAGGAAAAATAGAGCAAAAAAAAAGGAAAGTCGTGATCAGTTCATTAATAATTGATAACGAGCAATAGTTAAAGTCTAACAATCCTGACCTGTTGCTGACGAGCGACGAGGTCGGACTCGCACTTCGTGAGTCGTTTGTGAAATCACACGAGCCGTTCACTGCATCAAAAACACCTGCAAGGTTTCTCAGGGGAATATCAGCAACCAGAGCCTATAAAATAGAAACACCGTTTTAAGTAACTCACGAGGTTCTGTGAATAGAGCTTAAGTTACCCCTCATGTGCTCACCGCTGAGAGGACCGGTTGTGGTGCAGGCCTGGGAGTGGAGTGGCTGGGTGTGCCACTAATCGGCATAAACCTGGACTCTGGCCATGGCTTCCTGTGAGGAGGAGGAGTCACTGCAGATATGCCCAAGTTACCTGTACACAAAGACGTGCGTGACTCAATCAACTGGGGGAATACTTCACCCCCAAAATTAACATTTGCACATCAGTTCCTCACTGTGAATTTGAGGAAAACTTGTTTTTTCCTCACATTACTCATTGGTAAGATATCTCACTGTTAGGTACAGTATACATGTCAAACCTGATATGACGCTGTCTTGAGTCAAAAGGTCATCTTGCTCCGTGAAGCAATCACTTTCATCTCTGAAAAAAAAAAAAAAAAAAAAAAAAAATACATCAAATTCACGGGACGTTTGTACAATAGTTCATTTGAAAATAGTAAGAATAAAACAAAGCCGAAATGATTACACAGTTGATTAGGCAATCAACAATTAAATCAGCAACTGCTTTGATAATGAATGTTTCTTCAGTGTAGATTAAATCTCTTTTGGCCCAGTCGGCTGACGAAACAAGACATTTTGAAGAAGTCACTTTGGGTTCTGGAACCCACACAAAGCATTTAACAAAATAATGAATGAAGAAAATAATTCATTATCCTTTTGCAGCTTAGACGGTCTATAATGAACTCTGCAGACTCACTTCTGCAGTGTAGAGGACAGTGGATACGAGACCGGCTGCTTCAGGGGCTTCGTGTCACGCAGGGAGGCGGTCTTTCCTCTGGTCTGGAGGCATGCCCACATCTGACTCACAAACCAGTGACCTGCACATATGGAAAACAACAAAACAACATTGTCTCAGGATGCGTAAGACTTTGCATCTTGCCTCGTAAGCATCGTTTAAGTTTGTTACCCAGAGAGAGAATGAGCAGCAGCAGGCTGAGGCCGGCAAGATCCAGCGCCGGCTGCCGGTTGACCTCGGCCACAGCGTTGAGAGGAACGGTGAGCAGCAGCGCGGCTCGAGAGAAACCCGGACAACGCAGGAAGGTCAGCAGGACGGCGCACAGGACGAAGTAGCCTGCGTGTGCGACACACGTCCACACGGCTGTCAGGCTCAAACCTGAAATCACGAGCACAAAAGGGACGGAATCAATTAAGTACAAGTCAGTGGCAGCAGAGACGATGACGAACGTGACGTCTCACCTGCCCAGCCGAGGTAGCCCTGGATCACGTGGAGCCGCTCCTCAATGCGGCTCTGCATGTTGTCCAGGAAGTGCAGCGTGGCTCCGAGGGTGCTGTTCATGCGCTCCAGTTTGTTCATCAGGTCCGTGTAGTACCGAGAGGTCTGGTCCTGGTACTGCAGAAACTCAGACATGCTGTGGTCTGATGAGCCACAGAGGGGAGAAGAGACGCATGTTGATAGACGACGCTTATTTCAACGGCAAGTTTTTAAATTTGTGTGACGGATTTTGATTTGATTACCGATTTTTTGGTGGATGTCCTGCGCTTGGTTTCGGACATCGGCGAGGTCTTTAACGATCGCCTTGTGGCCGTCCTGCACCTCCGAGCCTTGGATCTGCAGATGTTCACTCACGTTCTCTTAAGAGCGGACAGGGAGGCAGGCAGAAGGGAATAAACATCAATTTAAAATCTAGAATAATAAAATTTAAAAAAAAAGTTCTAATAAAGCGTGTGCTTTTAAAGAGTGAAAGCACGAATGCAGGTGCACATTGCAGGTGCCAAATGTAGCTAATGCTAAATCTGTGTCAGGGTGGAATACATGCGAGCGCTCACCCACTCTCTTTGTGATGCCCTGAATGAGCTGGGCTACCAGTTCCTGTCCAGAGGCGATTAGGGCTTTTTCCTGGCTCAGGCGCTCCAGGTTGTCCCTCAGTGAGCTCTCCATTTGGCCCTGGCCCTCGTTCAGTCTCCCCTGTTGGGCCTGCAGAGCGCTGTGACCGTCCAACAGCTTGTCCAAGGAGGCGGCGGTCAGTTCCTTCAGCTCCAGCTGGCCCTCCTGTCAGAAAACAGGAATTTAGTTAAAAGCATAATCAACTGGCATCCTATGTGCGCATGAAGATGGAGATCTACCTTCAGCTCCGTCATTGCATCCAGCTGGCTCGTGGCGGTGGAGATGAGAGCGTTGACGGTTTGCTCCGCTCTGCGCCGGAAGAGCTGCTGCCGCGTGGCGTAGCAGACGGAGCGCGCCCTGTTGCTCACTATGTGGTAAGCGTTCCACGTGTCCGAGTCCATGTCTGCTGTGCACTCTCTGATGGTCTGAAACGTCACAATGAGACAAGCGCCACGACACACATTGTTTTGATTTTAAAAATGTGACGAGAACTGTCTTTCTTACCATTTGCTCTGTGCAGGGGTAGGTCCGGCGCCCCTCAGTCTCCGCCTGGCAGTTAAACAGTACGACCCCGAGCTTCGCGAGCTGCTCCTCCGGGAGGCTTTCGCAGTTCGCCTTCAGCTGGGCAACCACCTACAGCAGAGCACAGCGCTTTGTTACAATGTCACGGTAAGAACGGAAAAAAAGGAGGTGTAGGTGTAGCAAAGTGACAGAGCTGTGAGCAATGCCACCATTGGAGAATCTTTGTGTGTTTTGGTCTGTTTGTCGGTCAATTGAGACTTCAGGATATTGTGATGTGCCAAAGACTAAATTCGTCATTTACCCTATAGTGACAGCTGTCTAATGGGCTGAGCTCCATCAGCTTTGACTCCGCCAAAAACCGCTCATCTGCAGTGGTCATCTCAAACCGGGCATCCTTTGCCAGAAGCGCTGGGACTTCTGCTGTTGCAGGTGGAGGAGGAGGCGGTGGTGCTGCTGCAGGTTCCTCCTTTCCTTTCAGCCACTCAAACAACCCGCTGACTGCAGGACAGGCCAGCGTGCAGATGAGCAGGACGCACAGGTGGTGGATCAGGAGACGGCCCATGTCTGGAGCGTAACACAAGAAGAATCCATCATCAATGCATCCCTTAAATATTTTAATTGGCGAGAGATTTATAACATTAAAACAGAAACAGTACAACAAATACCTCACACTTCTTATTACTCTCTCTTGAGAGAAATAGAGATGAAGAGCCTGTCAAACAACTCAGAGGAGCTTTGTAGTATTTGTTCTACTTATTAACTCTTCAGGCCATGTGCGATTTCTCAATAATAATTTACTAACTTTCCAGAAAAGTCTCTACAACATATAACACCCTACATCGTGTAACTGCCTGCTTTACCTTTATCACTATCCGACATCTCATTAAGATGTAATTAATTGGTTGTAATGTTCTTAAAATGGACCGTGGCTAAGTGGAGAGCAGGGCTGCCTTTCAATCAGAGGGTTGGCGGTTCGATCCCCCACTCTAGTCTCTCTACTAGTCTCGTGTCAATGTGTCCTTGAGCAAGACACTTAACCCCAAAATGTCGGTGTGTAGATAGATACTGAATTGTAAGTCGCTTTGGATAAAAGCGTCTGATAAATGACCGTAATGTAAAATGTCAAAATATTAAGAAGGTCGCTAGATGGCGACAACAACAACAACAACAGGGCCGATACTGCTGAAAAGATTGTTTCACAATGTATGTGCAGCATTACTATGATATACGTTAGATGGATGCATTGGGGTATTTTGAGCCCGTGCACAATGAGCATATCTGCATGCACGCTGACAATAATCCAGACTTTCATTCATGCGTTTGAATGAAGACCACACCGAGGCTTTGCCCGGGCATGTCTGCTCCGCTGCCCCGGCGCTCCAACACACCAGTACCCGCTGTGTGGACCACTACGACACCATCCACGCATGAAGAAAACATACAATGTGCATCACTAATGAGGAACAGACGCGACGATTAGAGGGAAACGGAATTTTAAATCAACATGCGCGTCTGTTTTAAGCACGATGCCTTCTAGGTAACCCATTAAAAACTGTGACAAGATAATACTCATTATAAATGAACTACTTTTCTATGCACGCTGGATTAAATGCACATTCTGAACATTGCTAAATCATGTACCTTGTTCTTAATTTGTGCAGGTCCTTGTGCTGCTGTCTCCCTCTCACAGCTGTTCAAAATTACATCTGAGTAGTTTGTGGTCCAACACCTCCCCGCCCCACGGACGCATGAAGACACGGACACAGCCAATGGGATTAGTCGCATTTTATTTGGGGGGGGGGGGAACACATGGGGGTGTGTTAGATTTACACCTGTGTTAGTGTGCGGAATCACGTGTGTGTTTGTTAGGTTGAAAACGCATGAAGGCACCGCCCACCTGTTGCAGCAGCAGCACAGGTGAATGAAACGAACCCACCGATAGTTCACTTTATTCCGCTGGTGTGTTCGCTGGATGCTCCGGCTGTTCACGACCCGAGACACAGTTCCGCTAAACTACAGTTCCACTAAACTACGGGTTGATCTTTGCTAAACGCTGGACGTCAGACCTCAGGTGAATAAATAACCCTCCCGCCAAAAACGTCAACCGGTGTTTATTCACAACGTCGCCTGACACCGGTGTGTATGTCACTCCGTGATATTTTATGGTTGTCCAGTCAACAAGTAGCACGTGCGTTGTGTTTCTGATCTAATCTGTGCTGGATTATTTTGTTGCTAGCAAGATGCAGCACCGGGGCCGGTTTTCTGCTGTCGTGGTTTTTTTAAACACAGGATTTTAGCATCTCATCGACTCTCTTTACCTGTAGGCTACATGCTAACAGAATACATGCTAGCAGCAGCAGCAACACCGCTCTGCCCCCCGTCGCATCGAGACATGCTAGCGCCTCATTAGCATCCTCGCGCTGTGGATATTTGACGACCGTTGGGCTAACGGTTGCTAGCCCTGTAGCTAGCTAGCTAGGTAAGCTACGTCGCCACAACAATGGACGACTCTGGCATCAAGAAGCAGAACTGGGACGTGAAAGAGACGGAGCTGTTCCTGGAGATCCTCAAGGAGCTGGACATGAAGAAGTGCTTGGACGGGAGGAAAGTGAGGAATAACAAGCTGTTCAAGGTGGCGCACCGGAGAATGACAGCGGCCGGCTACCACAGATCCGTGGACCAGTTGAAGTTTCGCTGGAAACTTCTCAAAAGTGCGTATTACAAGTGCAAACGAGAGCCCGACTCTCCGGCGCCGACCAAAATACAGGGCTGGTGGCGCTACGAGAAGACCATGATAGCCATCATGGAGTCCAGACACCCGCTGGTCGGAGCCGGAGTCAACTCGGACAGGAACGACGACGTGACGGAGGACTCGGACGGAGACGCGTCGATGCTGCTGCACTGGCCACAGCCCTGCCCGGACAATTCCACCCAGAACCTGGGCTTAATTGTAGGGGTTGACGCCGTGGATGCGACGTCGTCTTTGTCATTCGATCATAACCGTGGTTTCATTTCGTCCATGTGTTGTCTGGAGATGCATGCATTCATGACCCGGCTGTGAGCGTGTCTCTGGGCTGTTCTCTGCACGCCTATTTAAAACTAACGCAGTCTGATGGACTAGAACGTGATGCTCATTACGTGTCTGTGAGGAGATGTTGATTGTGTTTTACTGCAGTGAGAGATGCTACTGATGGTCTGTCCACTCTAGTTATATCAAGAAGGGTAGAATACATGTTAAACACGTCTATAAAATCAAGTGTTTTATCCGTTATTTAAATAGGTAATCTAATACAAACAAATGCAAATCATTTAGGTTAGATTATTGGTTCTACATTAAAGCAGACATTCACAGGTGACGCTCAAAATGCTTGAATATAAGAATAGATTAAAGAAGATAGAATTCATACAACCTCCAAAATGACTATAAATTTAATAAAAACTGGACATGATAAATGCATGTCTGTTGTATTTATCTGCATTAGTTTTAGTTTCCTTTGGCTCCGTACGTTCTCTTGAAGAATCTTTTTAGGTGTGTGTGGAAGTTCCTCCGCTGTCATGTTGCTTGATGGGTTTCTTAAGACGTGGAACAGGGTGAGAGACGCCCGTCACGAGTTCTCGGAGTGGCCTCAACCATCAGTCAAAAAAACCCCCCAAAGATATTTAACTCACAGTCGTACAAAACTGAGGAGAACGTCGACTCTTCTACGTTTGACAAGTGAGCACAAATGCTTGGGACGTCGCTGTAACAAATGATCAACTGTCAAAAAAGTTCTTTATATATTTTCTGATAGTTAACTTGATGTGTGTGTGTGTGTGTGTGTGTGTGTTTGTGAGACCAACCATTCTCACTGTCATGACGGTGTTGTGTTCTAGGTCATCCTGTGATTTACACACCCATAGTTTTTAGGTAATAGTTAAATGAATGTTCCCACTTCAATCTGTTCTCTCCTTTCCTTCAGATCAAGATGGACCCTGAGATGGACTCTCAGCTGAGGGTTGGTTTCATCGGTGCAGGGAACATGGCCTTCGGCATCGCAAAGGGCATCTTGTCTGGTGAGGAGAGAGAGAGAGAGAGAGAGAGAGAGAGAGAGAGAGAGAGAGAGAGAGAGAGAGACGGAGCAGAGAGGTTCTAAATAAAGAAGTTAATGGTCTCTTGTGTGTTCCCATTTTAGGAAATGTTCTTCCCGTGAACGTCAAAGTGAGCGCTCCGTCCTCCAGGAACCTGGGCCGCTTTCAGGTACGATTCCGTCTGTCGGCGGACGCTGAGCCGTCGTAGTTACTGTTTGTAAGATCAGGCTGCTCGTTAATGGACGTTCAACCTGCAAACCAGTCCGTTGTTATGGTCGTCTTCTGTTCTGCTGCTCAGTCCTGCGGGTGTCAAGTTTTTATTGTTCATTAATTTTGTGTGTGTGCATATAATACAGTAAGTCCAGGGTACAAATTAATAACTCCTTGGCAGGAATTAGCAATTCATGTTCTCAAATTAGAAATGTGTGTGCACGAGTTAATGGAACATAATATTAATAGAACATAATATTCTGTCATCAAGTAGAACGTTAACGAAACAAGTGTCTTAAAATTAACTTTCTTAATTCTCATCGTTTATCTGCCAGTTTATTTTTCTGTCTATGAAGTGTCACAATAAAGTGAAAGATTCCACTTATAATTCATATCATGGTGATGTTCAGCTCACTATCACACAACCAGTCTCTATTCTCAAGAGAGGTGACATTTTAAGTGAGCTTGTCCAAAATCTAAATCTATAAGATTTAAGATGAAAACAGAGAAAAGTCTTCACTGTGTTGAAGCTAGAACCAGATGATGTTTATCCTTGAAGATGAAACTGTGTTCAGTTATTTGACTCAACAGTTCAGCTCTCACACAAATGCTATTTGGAAGCACTGTAATGTTTGTGATGAATACATATTTAATAAGAGAGATTAAACACAGCGGGTGAAGCTCCGGGTTCTTCTTTCTCACTGACCTGAGTAGCTTCATCAACCTGTAGCTTTAGTTACAGTTACTTTTGACATGAATTAATGTCAAAGTGAGACTGATGCACAAATGGTCTAGCCATGCTGTGTTTTATTTACCTTGTGTTCTTCTTACCCGTGGACGTGGATTACCTGTGTACGTGTGTCTGCATGCTGGTGGACCTGTGGGTCAGTCACATCCCTTCTCTTTGGCTTTCAGGAGCTCGGGATTGCCGTCACTCACTCCAACGTGGAGGTGGTCTGTGGGTCAGACGTGGTTTTCGTAGCGGTCAAACCTCACCTGGTCCCACCGGTTCTCAGTGAGATTTCCCTCCACGTCACTGACCGACACGTTATTGTGTCTGTAGCGGCCGGAGTGACGCTGACGACGTTGGAGGAGGTGAGAGCCCACGCCTGATGGCTTTTCAAACAAAACGAGGGGTTTCCAGACGAGTAATGCGTTTCTTTTCTCTCTTTCGATTCTCCAAGCTCCTGCCAGAGAATTCGGTTGCCATCAGGCTCATGCCGAATCTCCCGTGTTTGGTTCAGGAAGGGGCTCTCCTGTTTGCCCGGGGATCTCACGCCAAACCCGAGGATGGAGCTCTGCTTCGCTCTTTGTTGCACCGCTGTGGTTTGGTGGAGGAGGGACCCGAGGCCTGGATCGACATCCACACCGGACTCAGCGGGAGCGGAGTCGCTTTTGTGAGTGTCCCCAGGATTGTGTGGTTTGTTCAGAGCCGTAGGAGGAGACGTTAATGCTGATTGATGACGGCTCAGACCTGTGGGAACGACACTTAGGTATAGCTGTATCGTTGTCCAGGTGGAAACGGCTCATACACGCTGTACAGTGCCAGAAATCAGCTTGTGTGATATTGAATAGTTACTCTGCAGTAATGCACATCATCCTCACTTGTGTTTTATTTGGTTGTGATGTGTGTGTGTGTGTGTGTGTGTGTGTGTGTGTGTGTGTGTGTGTGTGTGTGTGTGTGTGTGTGTGTGTGTGTGTGTGTGTGTGTGTGTGTGTGTGTGTGTGTGTGTGTGTGTTGCCTCTCTGCAGGTGTATCTGTTTGCTGAATCGCTGGCAGAAGGAGCTGTTAAAATGGGAATGCCGAGCGCTCTGGCACACAGCATCGCATCCCAAACTGTTCTGGTCAGTTTTACCGCTCTTTTTGTTTCACTCTAGCACCATCAGCAATTTTAATTTGTAAGACTACTGTGTGTCACGTGTGCCGGCACAGTGTTTGAACACACCAGGGTTAAATCTAGCCGCCGGTCCGGCTGTTTTGCAGGGTGCTGGGAAATTGTTACGCGAGTCCGGGAAGCATCCGGCTCAGCTCCGCTCCGAGGTCTGCACCCCAGGTGGAACGACCATCTACGGGCTTCACACCCTGGAGCAGGGCGGCGTGAGAGCGGCCACCATGAGCGCCGTGGAATCCGCCACCGAGAGAGCCAGGGAGCTCGGCCAGAAGTCAGCCGCCGGATCCAGGAAGTGACGGCAGCCGTTTGCCTTTTTTCATAACCACTCGATGGACTTAATTCAAGCCTTACAACTCGCTGACACTAAGACAAAGCAGGACTTGTCACTTTATTTTATTTTTTATTTCACTTTCACCACTTTATTCTCCTTCTCTTCATCTTTCATTTTGTTGTGAACAAAAAGGAAATGTTGGCTAAATCTTTGACACCGACAAGTAAATTATTTGAACATGACGTTGTGATTTTCTTTTGAGAGAATGGCTACTTTTACATCAATCATCCAAAATCTAATGCAGGTAAGGTGTGACCAGAATTAGATTTCTGATGATCACAATTAGATGAACCGTACTTTTAAGTCACATGTTCTCCTGTGAGTCTGAGCACTGATGTCGTAGAGTAATGTACTCGTTAATCAAACTTGTCTCTTAGCTTTCAGTCCTAGAAGCAGCTCTTCTAGTAATGCCTTACTGGCCATGACTGGATTGTGTGCATGTGAAGTGGAGTACAGAATGAAAGTAAAGCGTGTGGATGTAGTTAATTCTAGAGAACTGGCTGTCTCGTGCTTCTCAATGGTTTTGAGCATCATAAATTTGATATTTTGGGGTTTGGCATTGTTGGTTGTAGAAAAGCAACTTAAGTACACTTTTAAAGTACTTTTTGTCTCTGTTTTTCAACTGTATGCAGCTTTAAACTTCTACTACCATACATTTTGGAAGCCAGTGTGGTACTTTTTGACTGATCAGTTACTTTGCCGATTAAGATTATCACTACAAAATGCAACAAATCAATTATGATAAATGATTATAGATCAAGCTACAGTATATCAATGAAATTTAAAGTAGCTCCACCTTTACCAGCTGCAACATTTAAGTGATATACACATTAATGCATCACTATTTGTAATTATATAATTAATATTTGTGCATTTTAACTTTTTTAAAGTACTTCTTCCAGCGCTGGCTTCAGGTCTTTCTTGCCTGTACTACCAGGTTTAGGATCTGGTAAATGAGTACACGCAGTACACGGCTGGTCACACTAGGACAAAGGTTGAAAACACACAAAGTGATCTTATCTCTGTCTTAATTATGTAAAATGATCCACAGTAGTAGTAGTAGTAATAATTTATATTATTCTGATCATTGAGTGTCAACAATGCATGGGATGTAACATGGGGCATCAGGACACATTAATGATTCATAACTACCCCTCCCCCATCCCCTGAGATCACACAATCATTGCTGCTCCTTGCTTCCTCCTCTTCCTCGTTCCTCCTCCTCCTCCTCTTGTCACTCACTGGCTGCAGAAACACGCGTTTTATCCGCCGGCCTGGTCCCACAACGTCAAGACAAAACACAGCAGTAAGTAACGTTAACGCTGACTGACAGTCGGGGGATTCAGTCTGAGGATTAATGTTGCGACTCATTTACGAGACATTTTGGGAAATCACTGAATATTCAGCAGTTGTCCAGTCAGCAGGGACTCGGCGTGTGTTAGCCGAAGGCTAGCAAGCGGCTAGCTGAATGGGGGGCAGCTCGCTCGTGCTCAACGCCGACCAGAACGGCTGTCACGCCGGGTGGACGCTGGCGTCAGTGGCCGCTGTCCTACATTGACATTTCCCATTTTAATGAATAAGGAGTGCTTTAGTGTTGTTTTGCTGTCCCTCTTGAATGCTAGCCGCCCGTTGACAGCGTTGCATCGTAGCTAGGACCTCCCACAGGATGAGAGGCGGCTAGCTGACGTTACTGCTGAGGCTAGCAGGGCACACCTATGGGTGATGCTAGCTCTGCTGAGGCTAGCAGGGAACACCTCTGGGTGATGCTAGCTCTGCTGAGGCTAGCAGGGAACACCTCTGGGTGATGCTAGCTCTTCTGAGGCTAGCAGGGAACACTTATGGGTGATGCTAGCTCTGTTGAGGCTAGCAGGGCACACCCGGGTGATGCTAGCTCCGCTGAGGCTAGCAGGGAACACCTCTGGGTGATGCTAGCTCTGTTGAGGCTAACAGGGCACACCTCTGGGTGATGCTAGCTCTGCTGAGGCTTCTGACAGCTTTTCTAATTGTTTAACATCTTGCAAGACAGGTTCTTCTTGATGAGGTAAACACATTACTGGGCTGTAGTGAAAGTGTCTGGTTGTTTTCAGGTGTACAGTCTTTCTAGCAGGACCTGTGTTCTCATTGAATCGAGTAAAGTAAGTGCTATTCGAGAGCTTATTTCAGTTGACTTCCCCACATTGTATTTCAGTACGTGGTTATGCACTGATGTGGACATTTAAAGGGTAAAGCTCAGGCTTGAAACATGTTACTGTAGTTATTATCATCGATGTAAAGACCCAAAAACTAACACTTCATCAGCCCTGTGTCAACGTATTGTAAGCCCTGGAGCTGCATTGCTGTCGATAAACTATTTAAAACACGTCGCTGAGTGACACCGGGGGACGTGTTCCTTCATTTAGGTTAACTCTGCGTTTATTCTGAGTGATTCCCACATACACCGTCCTGCTGCTGGATACTCAAGAGAGCACCAGACGCTGCTTTTTAAAGGCCCGCTGTTCGAGGGACGTGTGCTAAAAGCTATATTGACCAGCTGTGATAGGAAGGTAAATATAAAGACAAGAGTGTATGTTTGTTATGCCTTTTTGAAAGATCTCATTATAATCAAATGTCAACGTAGGAGAAAGCTGGCTTCAGGGTGGGTAAAGCTTTTGGGAGGCATCCAAATTGTTGCTTGAAGTTATTGCTTAGAGTCTTTGATTTACGCGCGTACGTATTTTCCATAGTCATGGGGAGACCATTTGAGCTTGTTGAGAAGGCAGCGTTTCATGTCGAGGTGTTCATTTAAAGAACTCTTTAACAGCTTCTTTCCCCTCATCTTGCATTCAGAATTTTGACAAGTGAGTATTGCTGAAAACATTTACCTGGTTTTGAGTTTTTTTTGTTTTTTTATCCAGAGTTGAACCTCTTTTGTTTTTTGTTGGGAGTTCCGTAGCTTTGCAAGGTGGTGATTGTTACATTTCTGTTTCAATTGCTTGCGGTTAACTGGATGAAAAGAACGCGTTGAGCATTTGACGCTGAGTATTAGTTTACGCTCAACACCTTCATCCAGGAAGGTGAGTTGAGAGCTTGGATACTATTTTCTATAAAACATTAAAGGAATACTGTGTGTGTGTGTGTGTGTGTGTGTGTGTGTGTGTGTGTGTGTGTGTGTGTGTGTGTGTGTGTGTGTGTGTGTGTGTGTATATATATATATATATATGGTGATTTTAAGGGTGAAGTATTCCTTTAAGCAGGAAATGCCTTTCCAAAATACTGTCAAAATCCATGTCAGTGGTGCATCAGAGTTCATCAGTGTTTCTACAGCCACACGTTGAAACATTAAGGGAATGCATTTCCTGTTTTGTAGCAGAAGAACGTAACGTCTGCATTGGCTTGCACGATTTTTGAACCTCGGCACCTTCTGAAATATTGAGTTGGCTTGCATGGACGTGTTGTGTGTCTTTCACAGATCCATCAGTGGAGTGGGATTCATGTCCTCTCTTCTAATTCAACGACTCGTTCATATTTTTTTGCCTTTTTAGACTTATGACGCCCTTTTTTGCATGCTTCCATGTCACTGTGTCAAGATTTGTCAAGTTCTGTGCCTACCGTATCACTTATTGCTCAAAACAAAGATGACAAATCAAATTTCCCGTCTAGTTAAATATAGCTTAATAGCTGCGTCTCCTTTTTTCATATTTACTGTTGTAGCACTTAATGTTGCAAATGTTACTTGTGTGTTTCGGAAATGATCGTGTGGCGGGGAAAACTACAACTCTGACTAGCGTTTAGTATTTTTGGCTACAGTTAGCCAACTTCACACCAAACGGCAGTGTTCATTTCCTCTTACTCACACTACTGAGTTTACAGCATGCGAGCGTAGACGTCTGAGTCGGAGCAGAACCTCTTCAGCGTCTGCTCTGCATGACTTTGTGGATGATTCTGACTCTTGACAAATCACAAACGAGTAGATTCCATTCACTGAAGACTCTGTTCGTCTGCATGGGTTTCTTCTAGTTTCCTGCATGCTCCTTGCTTTTCTCTGGGCTTGATTTGTAGACTCTGTTTCGTACAGCTCTGTGAAGATTAAAGAATGTTTTGGCACTAATTCATTAACATCTGTAGCGCCGAGTCTATTAAATCAATCCCTTTGTGTATCCCTGCGTCTCTCTAACTAATCCAAAAGTCTGTACTTGTTGTTCTCTTTATTTCCCCTGCAACGGATCAAAGATGATGTCTGAGAAGACCCCCCAGTGCTCTGCACTGGATCAGTCGGAGCTCGATCAGCCTCCCAGTCATTGTCCGGTGGACCGACCTGCAAACGCAGCGCCGGGGTGTAGGA
Source organism: Cebidichthys violaceus (assembly GCF_023349555.1). NCBI lineage: Eukaryota > Metazoa > Chordata > Actinopteri > Perciformes > Stichaeidae > Cebidichthys > Cebidichthys violaceus. The sequence goes on along the minus strand of NW_027176517.1, from coordinate 1,488,461 downwards.
GCAAGGCCGAATGCGGTCAACGGAATGGAGAGACCGCACCGTCGTCCCCAGAGACCAGCAGCTTGAACGGAGATGGGAAGCGCGGCGGGAAAAGCCGTCGCCGCAAGAAACGTTCGTCCAATCCCGGCACTCGCCCCGATGGGAAGGTTGACGTCAAGACCAAGGATGAAGAGAAGCCGGACAAACGGACCGGCCATCCACCGCCCGGCCCCCCCGCTGAGCTGATCGGCCTGCAGTCCGAGTGTGCTAATGTTTGGCTCGAGCGCAGCATCTACGAGCGAGCCGAGAGCCTCTACCAGCGCTGGTTGGTGAGCTCCTCCAATGGGACCGCCGAGTCGAGCCGGTCACCTTCCGCCCCGGGTAAAAACTCTCAATCTACCGTGGCGCCGTCTTCCTCGGGGTCGGCGTGCCACCACGTCGTCCAGGCGAACAAGACGACCGTCGACCAGGCGGAACAACGCCGCGTCGAAGAGTCCGTCCAGCCGCCGATTCCAAACTCTCTTGACCTCCCATCCCCGCCCGACCGCTCCATTGCATCCAGGACGCCCGACGAAGGGTACCAGTCTCTAGCCCCGACACCCGCGACTCCCGTCATCCAACAGGCATCCGTCACGCCGACCGGTCGCCAGTCCATCAACGGACTGCCCCGCCTCCCGGTGGAGCTGCTGAGGGACGTGTGGCTGGAGAAGCCGCTGTACGACCGCGCCGAAGCCGCCTTCTACCAGAACCTGTACGGGAACAATTCCTCCAAACGGTCCGGCTGCACCTCCACTTCCAGAAGTACCGACCACCCTCAAAGCCTTGTAGAAGAGGAGGAGGAGGAGGAGGAGGAGGAGGAGGATGAGGAGCTGGCGGTGGAGGAAAAATGGGTGGTCCCACAGGGTAAAGCGGACGTCTTCCACGCTCTGCTTCCTATTCAGGAGGAAGAGGAGCCGTCCGAGGTCCCAGAGAAGGACGAAGTGTCGGGGGCGGGAGTCTGCTACTTCCTTCACCCAGACAGCGAGCGGGTGTGGCTGGACAAGTGGCGGTACGACGCTGCAGAGAGCCGCTTCCGTGGTTGCAATGAGAGTGAAGCTCTGGTGGGGAAGAAGGCTGGCAGGCCAGGAGCAGCATCGGCTGCCTCCACCGCCCCACTGAGGGACAAGTATGACCAAAGCGGGAGAATGGAGTCGCTCCAGATGTTTATTTTTTATCTTTCATTTTACTTTCTTTATGTAATCATGGTTTTCCCCTTTTTCTTTTCTTTTGTGATTGTGTGAACGTTTTTCTTTTGACTTCTTGTTATTTCATTGATCTTGGTTCATTCATCCTTTTATTCCTTTCTGTCTGTCTGAAGTCTTTCTGTACGACTGTTGTTTGTGTGAACCATTGTTGCCTTTTGCCAACTTGACTTCATCTAAAGTTTCTTTTGTACAGATGTGTTGGGGTGGTTTGTTTGTGGGAAGTGCAGATCAAAGAATACATACAATAAGCCATCGTTTGATATTTTACAGCTATTAAATCATTGAGTTTAGAGCACACATTGGGTGATTTTAATTATAATTATTATTAGTAATAGTAAATAACAGAATCCCTGACCACCTCCGTCCTGTTCATGCAGACCTCTCTTGTCCCCCCTTGCTCTGTCCTCTGTAGCACCATGAGTTCGGTGGACTTTCTGGCCCAGGAGAAGATCTGGTTCGACAAACCTCGCTATGACGAGGCAGAGCGACGCTTCTACGAGCGCCCGGACGGCTCCTCGCACCCGGACGGCTCCTCGCAACCGCCGCAGGTACCCAGAGGCCCCGCTTCACGGAAAACGATGATTAGTGAAACCGTAACAATATTCAGTATCGATACGCTACACTGAAATAATCGAGCTAAAGAATCAACGTTGACTTCTACTCGTTTTCCTTCAGGACGTCGGGGCTAACAGCATCCTGCAGGACATCGCCCGAGCCAGAGAGAACATCCAGAAGTCTCTAGCAGGAGTGAGTACATGTTATGCAGCAGTTCTCTGATCTCACATTTTCCACTTTCACCCAGATATATGGTGCAATCAAGGTTCCACTTGACCTGTACAGCACATTTAACATGTCCAAGGTGACAGGACTCATGTAGAGATGTGGTTCACTTCATGAACAGTGACTACTATTTGATTTGTGTTTCTGTTTTCATTTATCTGGCATAGCTGCGAGCTAGACACACTGCAGCCCCAGCGTTATATATTAATTAATCCATAAATTAATTAATCTGCCACTGCTCAATGTTCACTGAACATTACCACTGGTGCAACCTTCTTAGAGAACCTGCAGTCGCATTAACATTTTTTCCACCTGCGTCACTATTGTATGGCGAGACTCGATGGAGAAAGATGAACTTAAAGGCACAGGTAATAGTGTGCTTTGCTGCTAAACGTAAGGAAGTGAGTGCCGTGTTGAGATCCTTCACAACCTCTCAGCTCTACAGTTGTTTCCTTGGTTGCTTTCCTTGTTTTCTTACTTTTCGTACTTCGTTCCCTTCCCTCCCGGTTTCATGCTTTTAAATCCTCCTCCCTCCCCCAGCTGAAGACTACGCTGTGTAACAGAGGCTCTGCTCAACCTTCCCTGAGCCAAATGTCCCAGCCAGTAAGTGTGTTTCGCCTCGTGTGTCCCTGGAAGCGCCGCTGTTGCCAATCGCTTTGACATCCAAGCTCCAGTTTGACTTTGTGAGACCTTCAGCTTTTAGAGGGTAGTTTAGTGTGGAACATGTGGCTGCCTATCACTTCTGTCTCTGTCAGGCTGCATCTACAGCTCCTGTGTTTCTGCTGAGATGGACGCCTCCTGTGTGCTGGTCTTCTCAATAGTCCTGCGTGTGATGAAAGGACACTCTTACAGAACGGTGCTGATTTCTTTCTTTCTTTTTGTGTCTTCACTGTGCAGAGCATCAGCAGTGCCGCTGATCAAGGAGAGATCATCTGCCGCATCAAGAGCCTGGAGCTGGAGAACCACAGCTTGTACAAAGGTGGGTCTGTTGACCTTAATTATAGGAGTTCAATATGAGACGATGGAAAAACACTCCTCTCCCCAACGCTCTCTAATGGGAGGCTTGCTATGGAGGGAGGGCTGAGAGGAGGGGCTATATTGACTGTGTGTGTGGTTTCTTCAGTGGTGGATGACTTGAGGGCTGCTCTTTCCAAACTGGACTGTCGAGTGTCCGTTCTGGAGAAAGCTCCTGCAGCAGTGACTCCTGCTCCCGCTCCGTCAGCACCTTGCACCAACGTGAGTTCATGCAGACTGCTCGACCCGGTCGGTCCTCTGGTGATCCGCCTTCATTTCACCTCCAGTACATCGCTGTGATCGTTCTTCTTCCTCTGTTCAGGGCACCGCCGTCCAGCAGAAGACCAGCGCCCCAGTTAAAGACGAGGAAGAGGAGGAGGAAGAGGACGACGACATCGACTTGTTTGGTAGTGATGAAGATGATGACGAGGCAGAGCAACTCAAAGAGCAGAGGTTGAAAGAGTACGCAGAGAAGAAAGCCAAGAAGCCCGGCATCATCGCCAAGTCTTCCATCTTATTGGACGTCAAGCCTGTAAGTCCGCCCACTGAGCCTCGCTGCACGTTGACACAATCCCAGGAACGAGTTACAGGAAGATAAGACAACAATTGGTGGAAAAACAGATGCATATACAAAGTCTATATACACTGTAATGTTTCCTGAAGTTTGAACCTTGCTTCATCCCCTTCATCCCCTGTCTTTTCTTTCCAGTGGGACGATGAAACGGACATGGTGAAGCTGGAGGAGTGCGTCCGCTCGGTGGCGGCCGACGGCCTGTTGTGGGGCTCGTCCAAACTGGTTCCTGTGGGATACGGCATCAAGAAGCTCCAGATCGCATGCGTGGTGGAGGACGACAAGGTGGGGACGGACATGTTGGAGGAGGAAATCACCAAGTTTGAAGACTATGTAAGTACTCGACCGTGCAGTTATTTATTCAAGGGTTTCTGCAACGGTCAAACAGTCACTGTGACCACTGTGGTTAATATTTATGTTTTTAATTTAGCATTTAAAATTCCTCTAAACTTTGTTTTTGGTCAATATTGAAATGCCTAACCTAATTGAATATCCTGGAAGCTCTTACTCATTTTGCCCACATGATGGCAGCGATGTGCCGTCAGTGCCTGAGATGCAGATTCACTAACATTTGCAGCTGCCGGTTTGTTAGATTGACCTAAAACTACTGAAGTTTGTAGATGTTTATTCAGATTCAGCCCGTTTCTGTTAACGCTGTTAAAATGTGTTAAGTCGGGGGTCACTAACGTTTTGTCTCAGTGCAACAACAGCCTCTAACATGAGATTTAATGGACCTCTACACTCAAACCTGAGCATCATAACTTTCATGAAGGTAGTATTTATTGCTTTAAATTTAACTTGGAGCCAAGATGATGACCTTCCATTTTTTTTTTACTTAATCATTTGGCACTGAAAACTAAAACCCAGCCAACAAAAATGATTTTAAGTCACTTTGTCCATAATAACTTTATAGCAACTGCACATTAGAGAATCTGCTTTTGTCAGCACATTGCTGCCATCTTGTAATGAAACTGAGGCTCGGGTCTACAGCTGAGAGATTGAAGTTCACACGCTAACTTCAGCAACTGAACTCAAGTGTGTCCTTCTTGTTCCTGTTTCAGATCCAGAGTGTTGACGTAGCAGCTTTCAACAAGATCTGATTCCACTGTGTCTCCTCGTGTCTTTCGTCTCGTTTCTCTGCTGATTGTGTCAACGGTTAATAACATGAATAAAAACAAACTCTTGCACTGAAGCCATCGTCTCATTGTTTAGTGTTCTAACAGATCAATTTCCCCACACGACACAAACTTACCTCTAGTGGGCACATACGGTTTAATATGTGAAGATTATTTTCCAAAGTCCACTTCCACCTTAATACATTTAACATTTAAAAAAAAAAATCAACAACTTACAAAACAAGGACGGAGTACCTCACTGTGGACGCACTTTTTACCAAAGAAATGAGTCGGGGCCGCCTTTCAATCAGAGGGTTGGCGGTTCGATCCCCGGCTCCTGCTCCACTAGTCTCATGTCAATGTGTCCTTGAGCAAGACACTTAACCCCAAAATTGCTCCTGTAGCTGCGTCTATGGTGTATAGATACTGAATTGTAAGTCGCTTTGGATAAAAGCGTCTGCTAAATGACTGTAATGTGATAATGTAAATGTAATGTGCACCCCTTTCAACTTATGTGTCATCACCTCCCCTGCCACACGTTACACTATGACTTTGTTCTGCATACTACACTGATATTTGTAGACAGACCTTTTTACGATCTTTTTTGACAGACTTTATTATGACTTTTTTTCTGACTTTATTTGACATGCTATACCATGACCGTTTTTCACTTTTTTCGACATGCTATACTATGAGTGTTTTTTTCATTTTTCGATATACTATGACCGTTTTTCACTTTTTTCGACAGGCTATACCATGACTGTTGTCGACATGCTATACTATGACTGTTTTAGACATAATATACTATGACCGTTTTTTGACTTTTTTCGACATGCTATACTATGACCGTTTTTCACTTTTTTCGACAGGATATTCCATGACTGTTTTTAACTTTTTTTGACAGAATATACTATGACTGTTTTCGGCATAATATACTCGGACTGTTTTTTGACTTTCTTTCGACATGCTATTCCATAACTGTTTTTGACAGGATAGACTATGACTGTTTTTGACATAATATACTCGGACTGTTTTTTGACTTTTTTTGACAGGCTATTCCATGACTGTTTTCGACAGGCTATACTATAACTGTTTTCGACATGCAAAACTATGACCGTTTTTCACTTTTTTTCGACAGGCTATTCCATGACTGTTTTCGGCATAATATACTCGGACTGTTTTTTGACTTTTTTCGACATGCTATACTATGACTGTTTTTTTTACTTTTTTCGACATGCTATACTATGACTGTTTTCGACAGGCTATACTATGACTGTTTTCGGCATAATATACTATGACTGTTTTTTTGACTTTTTTCGACATGCTATACTATGACCGTTTTTCACTTTTTTTGACAGGCTATACTATGACTGTTTTCGGCATAATATACTATGACTGTTTTTTGACTTTTTTCAACATGCTATGACCGTTTTTATGACTGTTTTCGACAGGCTATACTATGACTGTTTTTGACATAATATACAATGACCGTTTTTATGACTTTTTTCGACATGCTATACTATGACTGTTTTTCACTTTTTTCGACAGGCTATACTATGACTGTTTTCGACATGCAATACTATGACCGTTTTTCACCTTTTTCGACAGGCTATTCCATGACTGTTTTCGACAGGCTATACTATGACTGTTTTCGGCATAATATACTCGGACTGTTTTTTGACTGTTTTCGACATGCAATACTATGACCGTTTTTCACTTTTTTCGACAGGCTGTACCATGACTGTTTTCGACAGGCTATACTATAACTGTTTTCGGCATAATATACTCGGACTGTTTTTTGACTTTTTTCGACATGCTATACTATGACTGTTTTCGACAGGCTATACTATGACTGTTTTCGGCATAATATACTATGACTGTTTTTTTGACTTTTTTCGACATGCTATACTATGACCGTTTTTCACTTTTTTTGACAGGCTATATACTATGACTGTTTTCGACAGGCTATACTATGACTGTTTTCGGCATAATATACTATGACCGTTTTTATGACTTTTTTCGACATGCTATACTATGATCGTTTTTCACTTTTTTTGACAGGCTATACTATGACTGTTTTCGACAGGCTATAGTATGACTATTTTCGACATAATATACTATGACTGTTTTTTGACTTTTTTCGACATGCTATACTATGACCGTTTTTCACTTTTTTTGACATGCAATACTATGACCGTTTTTAACAGGCTACTATGACTGTTTTCGACAGGCTATACGATGACTGTTTTCAACAGGCTATACTATGACTGTTTTCGACAGGCTATACTATGACTGTTTTTGACAAAATATACTATGACTGTTTTTTTACTTTTTTCGACATGCTATACTATGACCGTTTTTCACTTTTTTCGACAGGCTATTCCATAACTGTTTTTGACAGGATAGACTATGACTGTTTTTGACATAATATACTATGACCGTTTTTCACTTTTTTCGACAGGCTTTTCCATGACTGTTTTTGACAAGCTATACTATGACTGTTTTCGGCATAATATACTATGACTGTTTTTTCACTTTTTCTGACATGCAATACTATGACCGTTTTTCACTTTTTTTGACAGGCTATACTATGACTGTTTTCGACAGGCTATACTATGACTGTTTTCGGCATAATATACTATGACTGTTTTTTGACTTTTTTCGACATGCTATACTATGACCGTTTTTCACTTTTTTCGACAGGCTATACTATGACTGTTTTCGACAAGCTATACTATGACTGTTTTCGGCATAATATACTATGACCGTTTTTATGACTTTTTTCGACATGCTATACTATGATCGTTTTTCACTTTTTTTGACAGGCTATACTATGACTGTTTTCGACAGGCTATAGTATGACTATTTTCGACATAATATACTATGACTGTTTTTTGACTTTTTTCGACATGCTATACTATGACCGTTTTTCACTTTTTTTGACATGCAATACTATGACCGTTTTTAACAGGCTATACTATGACTGTTTTCGACAGGCTATACGATGACTGTTTTCAACAGGCTATACTATGACTGTTTTCGACAGGCTATACTATGACTGTTTTTGACAAAATATACTATGACTGTTTTTTTACTTTTTTCGACATGCTATACTATGACCGTTTTTCACTTTTTTCGACAGGCTATTCCATAACTGTTTTTGACAGGATAGACTATGACTGTTTTTGACATAATATACTATGACCGTTTTTCACTTTTTTCGACAGGCTTTTCCATGACTGTTTTTGACAAGCTATACTATGACTGTTTTCGGCATAATATACTATGACTGTTTTTTCACTTTTTCTGACATGCAATACTATGACCGTTTTTCACTTTTTTTGACAGGCTATACTATGACTGTTTTCGACAGGCTATACTATGACTGTTTTCGGCATAATATACTATGACTGTTTTTTGACTTTTTTCGACATGCTATACTATGACCGTTTTTCACTTTTTTCGACAGGCTATACTATGACTGTTTTCGACAAGCTATACTATGACTATTTTCGACATAATATACTATGACCGTTTTTTGACTTTTTTCGATATGCTATACTATGACCGTTTTTCACTTTTTTCGACAGGATATTCCATGACTGTTTTTAACTTTTTTTGACAGAATATACTATGACTGTTTTCGACAGGCTACACTATGACTGTTTTCGGCATAATATACTATGACCGTTTTTCACTTTTTTTGACATGCAATAGTATGACCGTTTTTAACAGGCTATACTATGACTGTTTTCGACAGGCTATACTATGACTGTTTTCGACAGGCTATACTATGACTGTTTTTGACAAAATATACTATGACTGTTTTTTTACTTTTTTCGACATGCTATACTATGACCGTTTTTCACTTTTTTCGACAGGCTATTCCATAACTGTTTTTGACAGGATAGACTATGACTGTTTTTGACATAATATACTATGACCGTTTTTCACTTTTTTCGACAGGCTATACTATGACTGTTTTCGACAGGCTATACTATGACTGTTTTCGGCATAATATACTCGGACTGTTTTTTGACTTTTTTCAACATGCTATGACCGTTTTTATGACTGTTTTCGACAGGCTATACTATGACTGTTTTCGGCATAATATACTATGACTGTTTTTTGACTTTTTTCGACATGCTATACTATGACCGTTTTTCACTTTTTTCGACAGGCTATACTATGACTGTTTTCGACAAGCTATACTATGACTATTTTTGACATAATATACTATGACCGTTTTTTGACTTTTTTCGATATGCTATACTATGACCGTTTTTATGACTTTTTTCGACAGGATATTCCATGACTGTTTTCGACATAATATACTCGGACTGTTTTTTGACTTTCTTTCGACATGCTATACTATGACCGTTTTTATGACTTTTTTCGACATGCTATTCCATAACTGTTTTTGACAGGATAGACTATGACTGTTTTTGACATAATATACTATGACTGTTTTTTGACTTTTTTCGACATGCTATACTATGACCGTTTTTCACTTTTTTCGACAGGCTATTCCATAACTGTTTTCGACAGGATAGACTATGACTGTTTTCGGCATAATATACTCGGACTGTTTTTTGACTTTTTTTGACAGGCTATACTATGACTGTTTTTCACATTTTTTGACATGCTATACTATGACCGTTTTTATGACTGTTTTCGACATAATATACTATGACCGTTGTTTTTAATTTTTTTCGACATGCTATACTATGACTGTTTTCGACAGGCTATACTATGACTATTTTCGACAGGCTATACTATGACTGTTTTCGGCATAATATATTCGGACTGTTTTTTGACTGTTTTCGACATAATATACTATGACTGTTTTTCACTTTTTTTGACAGGCTATTCCATGACTGTTTTTCACTTTTTTCGACAGGCTATTCCATGACTGTTTTCGACAGGCTATACTATAACTGTTTTCGACATGCAAAACTATGACCGTTTTTCACTTTTTTCGACAGGCTATTCCATGACTGTTTTCGGCATAATATACTCGGACTGTTTTTTGACTTTTTTCGACATGCTATACTATGACTGTTTTCGACAAGCTATACTATGACCGTTTTTCACTTTTTTTGACAGGCTATACTATGACTGTTTTCGACAGGCTATACTATGACTGTTTTCGGCATAATATACTATGACTGTTTTTTGACTTTTTTCAACATGCTATGACCGTTTTTATGACTGTTTTCGACAGGCTATACTATGACTGTTTTTGACATAATATACTATGACCGTTTTTTTTACTTTTTTCGACATGCTATACTATGACTGTTTTTCACTTTTTTTGACAGGCTATACTAGGACTGTTTTCAACAGGCTATACCATGACTGTTTTCGACTGGCTATACTATGACAACCAATCAATTATGTGTATTCTGACAAGTTTCCAGACTCAAGTGAAATACGGGATACATCCCAAGTCTCTTAATTTCATCCCCGTTTCCCTTACTTGCGTCTTTTCCTTCCGTCTTAGTCTCTTAGAGACACAAGGAAACCCTGTGAGGAGAGAGGAATCAAGGAATCACGTGAAGCAACGTCTGTTTCTGATGAAGACGGATCAGCTGATCACAGCTGGATCAGCTGTAACTGGGCTTTAACAGCTGGAGAGACATTTGATCACAGTACTTCTACTAACAAATACAGTTATCATCACTGCCAGAGCAGAGATGTGTTCTCTCTGTAGCCCGTTACCTCTTTAACAAACAGCATTGAGTATTTATGCTGTGTCCTGTTTAGAAGCACAGGACCAATTTCTACCATTTGTCATATTTATAACTTTTTTAAGTCTGTATTTTGAAATTGTGATTGTGATGTAAATAACTCAGGATATGGTAATGGTTTTTCTTGAATACTGAAATTAATTTATTAGGCTCCATGTTTTGTGGGAAATTGAAATGATATAACTCATGAAACCTGAGGGATTATCAGCCTCACGTAACTGAATGAAATGATGATGTAAAATGTGTTTCGTCTCTCCAGCTCTCTCTGACTTCAATTGTATCCATAAAAATAAAAGTTAGAGGAAAATATCAGATCGTGAAAAGACAATTCTTTCTAATAAATTAAAAAAGTTGTTTGTGGTCCTTTTGTTGTTCATTTTACAATTAACATATATTTAAACCAGATGGTGAATCAGAAGAGTTTAATCTCTGATCCATCTTCAACTCAACAGTTTTATTTAGAAAAATCTGATCAGTCCGATCAGCTGCAGCGTCCAATCACATAACTCATGATCAATGAGGGGGCGTGTCGGTTGTTAAAACACTTCCTGGAAGGCTGTTCTCGTGCATCCTCGATCCTCGCTCCTCAGAGCAGAAATAAGAGCTTTGGGACGGCCATCAATATGGCAGAGCAGAACAACTTGCTGTTCAAGTGAAGATCAAGTAGCGAGGAAATGACAAATGAGAGGCTTGGAATGTACCCGAAGAGACTTGGGATGTACCACTACACACACGGGGGAGAGACGAGGTAAGAAAACGAAGAGAGGGAGAATTGCGTGAGTCAGAGAAGTTATTTCACATGATGTTCTCCAAAAAGACAAATGTTGATAGAGAGACCAGAGTCTTTAACCAAGAATGGACAGACTCTTACAAGTTAATTCTTCCCACAGGCAGTTTAAAACCAGTGTGTCTCTTATGTTCTGAGATCATGGCAATAATTAAAAGCGGTAATGTTAAGCGCCACTATGAGACAAAGCACACATTTTTTTATCAAACATATACACTCACATCAGAGATGAAGACAGATAATAAACAATCAAGGAGCCCAATATGATCGGAACATTGATGTTAACAGAGGACAACAGGCTATACTATGACTGTTTTTGACATAATATACTATGACTGTTTTTTGACTTTTTTCGACATGCAATACTATGACCGTTTTTCACTTTTTTCGACAGGCTATACTATGACTGTTTTCGGCATAATATACTATGACTGTTTTTTTACTTTTATCGACATGCTATACTATGACTGTTTTTCACTTTTTTCGATAGGCTATACTATAACTGTTTTTGACAGGATAGACTATGACTGTTTTCGGCATAATATACTATGACCGTTTTTCACTTTTTTTGACAGGCTATACTATGACTGTTTTCGACAGGCTATACTATGACTGTTTTCGACATAATATACTATGACTGTTTTTTGACATTTTTCGACATGCTATACTATGACTGTTTTTCACTTTTTTCGACATGCTATACTATGACTGTTTTTCACTTTTTTTGACAGGCTATACTTTGACTGTTTTCGACAGGCTATCCTATGACTGTTTTCGACAATGTACTATGACTGTTTTTTGACTTTTTTCGACATGCTATGCCAGGGGTCACTAATAGGCGGACCGCGGTCCGGTTCCGGACCCAAACGCCAGGCTATAGTATGACTGTTTTCGGCATAATATACTGACTGTTTTTTGACTTTTTCGACATGCTATACTATGACCGTTTTTTTTACTTTTTTCGACATGCCATATACTATGACCGTTTTTCACTTTTTTCGACAGGCTATACTATGACTGTTTTCGACAAGCTATACTATGACTATTTTCGACATAATATACTATGACTGTTTTTTGACATTTTTCGACATGCTATACTATGACCGTTTTTCACTTTTTTCGACAGGCTATACCATGACTGTTTTCGACAGGCTATACTATGACTGTTTTCGGCATAATATACTCGGACCGTTTTTATGACTTTTTTCGACATCCTATACTATGACCGTTTTTCACTTTTTTTGACATGCAATACTATGACCGTTTTTCACTTTTTTTGACAGGCTATACTATGATTGTTTTCGACAGGCTATACTATGACTGTTTTCGACCTAATATACTATGACTGTTTTTTGACATTTTTCGACATGCTATACTATGGCCGTTTTTCACTTTTTTCGACAGGCTATACCATGACTGTTTTCGACTGGCTATACTATGACTGTTTTCGGCATAATATACTAGGACTGTTTTTTGACTTTTTTCAACATGCTATACTATGACCGTTTTTTTTGACTTTTTTTGACATGCTATACTATGACTGTTTTTCACATTTTTTGACAGGCTATACTATGACTGTTTTTGACAGAATATACTATGACCGTTTTTCACTTTTTTCGACATGCTATACTATGACTGTTTTTCACTTTTTTCGATAGGCTATTACATGACTGTTTTCGACAGGCTATACTATGACTGTTTTTGGCATAATATACTATTACTGTTTTTTGACTTTTTTCGACATGCTATACTATGACCGTTTTTTTTACTTTTTTCGACATGCTATACTATGACTGTTTTTCACTTTTTTCGACAGGCTATACTATGACTGTTTTCGACAAGCTATACTATGACTATTTTCGACATAATATACTGTGACTGTTTTTTGACTTTTTTCGACATGCTATACTATGACCGTTTTTCACTTTTTTTGACATGCAATACTATGACCGTTTTTCACTTTTTTTGACAGGCTATACTATGACTGTTTTCGACAGGCTATACTATGACTGTTTTCGACATAATATACTATGACCGTTTTTAGACTTTTTTCGACATGCTATACTATGACCGTTTTTCACCTTTTTCGACAGGCTTTTCCATGACTGTTTTAGACAGGCTATACTATGACTGTTTTTGACATAATATACTGTGACTGTTTTTTTGACTTTTTTCGACATGCTATACTATGACCGTTTTTCACTTTTTTTGACATGCAATACTATGACCGTTTTTCACCTTTCTCGACAGGCTTTTCCATGACTGTTTTAGACAGGCTATACTATGACTGTTTTTGACATAATATACTGTGACTGTTTTTTTGACTTTTTTCGACATGCTATACTATGACCGTTTTTCACTTTTTTTGACATGCAATACTATGACTGTTTTCGGCATAATATACTCGGACCGTTTTTATGACTTTTTTCGACATCCTATACTATGACCGTTTTTCACTTTTTTTGACATGCAATACTATGACCGTTTTTCACTTTTTTTGACAGGCTATACTATGATTGTTTTCGACAGGCTATACTATGACTGTTTTCGACATAATATACTATGACTGTTTTTTGACTTTTTTTGACAGGCTATACTATGACTGTTTTTCACATTTTTTGACAGGCTATACTATGACTGTTTTCGGCATAATATACTATGACCGTTTTTTTGACTGTTTTCGGCATAATATACTATGACCGTTTTTTTGACTTTTTTCAACATGCTATACTATGACTGTTTTTCACATTTTTTGACAGGCTATACTATAACTGTTTTTGACAGGATAGACTATGACTGTTTTTGACATAATATACTATGACTGTTTTTTGACTTTTTTCGACATGCTAAACTATGACAGTTTTTTTTACTTTTTTCGACATGCTATATTATGACCGTTTTTCACTTTTTTCGACAGGCTTTTCCATGACTGTTTTCGACAGGCTATAGTATGACTGTTTTCGGCATAATAAACTATGACTGTTTTTTGACTTTTTTCGACATGCTATACTATGACCATTTTTTTTACTTTTTTCGACATGCTATATACTATGACCGTTTTTCACTTTTTTCGACAGGCAATACTATGACCGTTTTTCACTTTTTTTGACAGGCTATACTATGACTGTTTTCGACAGGCTATACTATGACTTTTTTCGACATGCTATACTATGACCGTTTTTATGACTTTTTTCGACATGCTATACTATGACCGTTTTTCACTTTTTTCGACAGGCTATACTATGACTGTTTTCGACATGCTATACTATGACTATTTTCGACATAATATACTATGACTTTTTTTTGACTTTTTTCGACATGCTATACTATGACCGTTTTTCACTTTTTTTGACATGCAATACTATGACCGTTTTTCACTTTTTTTGACAGGCTATACTATGACTGTTTTCGACATAATATACTATGAATGTTTTTTGACATTTTTCGACATGCTATACTATGACCGTTTTTCACTTTTTTCGACAGGCTATACCATGACTGTTTTCGACATGCTATACTATGACTGTTTTCGGCATAATATACTATGACTGTTTTTTGACATTTTTTGACATGCTATACTATGACTGTTTTTCACTTTTTTTGACAGGCTATACTATGACTGTTTTCAAAAGGCTATACTATGACTGTTTTTGACAGAATATACTATGACCGTTTTTCACTTTTTTCGACAGGCTATACTATGACTGTTTTCGACAAGCTATACTATGACTATTTTCGACATAATATACTGTGACTGTTTTTTGACTTTTTTCGACATGCTATACTATGACCGTTTTTCACTTTTTTTGACATGCAATACTATGACCGTTTTTCACTTTTTTTGACAGGCTATACTATGACTGTTTTTCACTTTTTTTGACAGGCTATACTATGACTGTTTTCGACAGGCTATACTATGACTGTTTTCGACATAATATACTATGACCGTTTTTAGACTTTTTTCGACATGCTATACTATGACCGTTTTTCACCTTTTTCGACAGGCTTTTCCATGACTGTTTTAGACAGGCTATACTATGACTGTTTTTGACATAATATACTGTGACTGTTTTTTTGACTTTTTTCGACATGCTATACTATGACCGTTTTTCACTTTTTTTGACAGGCTATACTATGACTGTTTTCGACAGGCTATACTATGACTCTTTTCGACATAATATACTATGACTGTTTTTTGACATTTTTCGACATGCTATACTATGACTGTTTTTCACTTTTTTCGACATGCTATACTATGACTGTTTTTCACTTTTTTTGACAGGCTATACTTTGACTGTTTTCGACAGGCTATCCTATGACTGTTTTCGACAATGTACTATGACTGTTTTTTGACTTTTTTCGACATGCTATGCCAGGGGTCACTAATAGGCGGACCGCGGTCCGGTTCCGGACCCAAACGCCAGGCTATAGTATGACTGTTTTCGGCATAATATACTGACTGTTTTTTGACTTTTTCGACATGCTATACTATGACCGTTTTTTTTACTTTTTTCGACATGCCATATACTATGACCGTTTTTCACTTTTTTCGACAGGCTATACTATGACTGTTTTCGACAAGCTATACTATGACTATTTTCGACATAATATACTATGACTGTTTTTTGACATTTTTCGACATGCTATACTATGACCGTTTTTCACTTTTTTCGACAGGCTATACCATGACTGTTTTCGACAGGCTATACTATGACTGTTTTCGGCATAATATACTCGGACCGTTTTTATGACTTTTTTCGACATCCTATACTATGACCGTTTTTCACTTTTTTTGACATGCAATACTATGACCGTTTTTCACTTTTTTCGACAGGCTATACCATGACTGTTTTCGACTGGCTATACTATGACTGTTTTCGGCATAATATACTAGGACTGTTTTTTGACTTTTTTCAACATGCTATACTATGACCGTTGTTTTTGACTTTTTTTGACATGCTATACTATGACTGTTTTTCACATTTTTTGACAGGCTATACTATGACTGTTTTTGACAGAATATACTATGACCGTTTTTCACTTTTTTCGACATGCTATACTATGACTGTTTTTCACTTTTTTCGATAGGCTATTACATGACTGTTTTCGACAGGCTATACTATGACTGTTTTCGGCATAATATACTATTACTGTTTTTTGACTTTTTTCGACATGCTATACTATGACCGTTTTTTTTACTTTTTTCGACATGCTATACTATGACTGTTTTTCACTTTTTTCGACAGGCTATACTATGACTGTTTTCGACAAGCTATACTATGACTATTTTCGACATAATATACTGTGACTGTTTTTTGACTTTTTTCGACATGCTATACTATGACCGTTTTTCACTTTTTTTGACATGCAATACTATGACCGTTTTCACTTTTTTTGACAGGCTATACTATGACCGTTTTTCACTTTTTTTGACATGCAATACTATGACCGTTTTTCACTTTTTTTGACATGCAATACTATGACCGTTTTTCACCTTTCTCGACAGGCTTTTCCATGACTGTTTTAGACAGGCTATACTATGACTGTTTTTGACATAATATACTGTGACTGTTTTTTTGACTTTTTTCGACATGCTATACTATGACCGTTTTTCACTTTTTTTGACATGCAATACTATGACTGTTTTTCACTTTTTTTGACAGGCTATACTATGACTGTTTTCAACAGGCTATACTATGACTGTTTTTGACATAATATACTATGACTGTTTTTTGACATTTTTCGACATGCTATACTATGACCGTTTTTCACTTTTTTTGACAGGCTATACTATGACCGTTTTTCACTTTTTTCGACATGCTATACTATGACTGTTTTTCACTTTTTTTGACAGGCTATACTTTGACTGTTTTCGACAGGCTATCCTATGACTGTTTTCGACATAATGTACTATGACTGTTTTTTGACTTTTTTCGACATGCTATGCCAGGGGTCACTAATAGGCGGACCGCGGTCCGGTTCCGGACCCAAACGCCAGGCTATAGTATGACTGTTTTCGGCATAATATACTGACTGTTTTTTGACTTTTTTCGACATGCTATACTATGACCGTTTTTTTTTACTTTTTTCGACATGCCATATACTATGACCGTTTTTCACTTTTTTCGACAGGCTATACTATGACTGTTTTCGACAAGCTATACTATGACTATTTTCGACATAATATACTATGACTGTTTTTTGACATTTTTCGACATGCTATACTATGACCGTTTTTCACTTTTTTCGACAGGCTATTCTATAACTGTTTTTGACAGGATAGACTATGATTGTTTTTGACATAATATACTATGACTTTTTTTTGACTTTTTTCGACATGCTAAACTATGACAGTTTTTTTTACTTTTTTCGACATGCTATACTATGACCGTTTTTCACTTTTTTCGACAGGCTATACTATGACTGTTTTCGACAAGCTATACTATGGACTATTTTCGACATAATATACTGTGACTGTTTTTTTTACTTTTTTCGACATGCTATACTATGACCGTTTTTCACTTTTTTCGACAGGCTATACTATGACTGTTTTCGACAAGCTATACTATGACTGTTTTCGGCATAATATACTCGGACCGTTTTTATGACTTTTTTCGACATCCTATACTATGACCGTTTTTCACTTTTTTTGACATGCAATACTATGACCGTTTTTCACTTTTTTTGACAGGCTATACTATGATTGTTTTCGACAGGCTATACTATGACTGTTTTCGACCTAATATACTATGACTGTTTTTTGACATTTTTCGACATGCTATACTATGGCCGTTTTTCACTTTTTTCGACAGGCTATACCATGACTGTTTTCGACTGGCTATACTATGACTGTTTTCGGCATAATATACTAGGACTGTTTTTTGACTTTTTTCAACATGCTATACTATGACCGTTTTTTTTGACTTTTTTTGACATGCTATACTATGACTGTTTTTCACATTTTTTGACAGGCTATACTATGACTGTTTTTGACAGAATATACTATGACCGTTTTTCACTTTTTTCGACATGCTATACTATGACTGTTTTTCACTTTTTTCGATAGGCTATTACATGACTGTTTTCGACAGGCTATACTATGACTGTTTTCGGCATAATATACTATTACTGTTTTTTGACTTTTTTCGACATGCTATACTATGACCGTTTTTTTTACTTTTTTCGACATGCTATACTATGACTGTTTTTCACTTTTTTCGACAGGCTATACTATGACTGTTTTCGACAAGCTATACTATGACTATTTTCGACATAATATACTGTGACTGTTTTTTGACTTTTTTCGACATGCTATACTATGACCGTTTTTCACTTTTTTTGACAGGCTATACTATGACTGTTTTCGACAGGCTATACTATGACTGTTTTCGACATAATATACTATGACCGTTTTTAGACTTTTTTCGACATGCTATACTATGACCGTTTTTCACCTTTTTCGACAGGCTTTTCCATGACTGTTTTAGACAGGCTATACTATGACTGTTTTTGACATAATATACTGTGACTGTTTTTTTGACTTTTTTCGACATGCTATACTATGACCGTTTTTCACTTTTTTTGACATGCAATACTATGACCGTTTTTCACCTTTCTCGACAGGCTTTTCCATGACTGTTTTAGACAGGCTATACTATGACTGTTTTTGACATAATATACTGTGACTGTTTTTTTGACTTTTTTCGACATGCTATACTATGACCGTTTTTCACTTTTTTTGACATGCAATACTATGACTGTTTTTCACTTTTTTTGACAGGCTATACTATGACTGTTTTCAACAGGCTATACTATGACTGTTTTTGACATAATATACTATGACTGTTTTTTGACATTTTTCGACATGCTATACTATGACCGTTTTTCACTTTTTTCGACAGGCTATACCATGACTGTTTTCGACATGCTATACTATGACTGTTTTCGGCATAATATACTATGACTGTTTTTTGACATTTTTCGACATGCTATACTATGACCGTTTTTCACTTTTTTTGACAGGCTATACTATGACCGTTTTTCACTTTTTTCGACATGCTATACTATGACTGTTTTTCACTTTTTTTGACAGGCTATACTATGACTGTTTTCGACAAGCTATACTATGACTATTTTCGACATAATATACTGTGACTGTTTTTTGACTTTTTTCGACATGCTATACTATGACCGTTTTTCACTTTTTTTGACATGCAATACTATGACCGTTTTTCACTTTTTTTTGACAGGCTATACTATGACTGTTTTCGACAGGCTATACTATGACTGTTTTCGACATAATATACTATGACCGTTTTTAGACTTTTTTCGACATGCTATACTATGACCGTTTTTCACCTTTTTCGACAGGCTTTTCCATGACTGTTTTAGACAGGCTATACTATGACTGTTTTTGACATAATATACTGTGACTGTTTTTTTGACTTTTTTCGACATGCTATACTATGACCGTTTTTCACTTTTTTTGACATGCAATACTATGACCGTTTTTCACCTTTCTCGACAGGCTTTTCCATGACTGTTTTAGACAGGCTATACTATGACTGTTTTTGACATAATATACTGTGACTGTTTTTTTGACTTTTTTCGACATGCTATACTATGACCGTTTTTCACTTTTTTTGACATGCAATACTATGACTGTTTTCGGCATAATATACTCGGACCGTTTTTATGACTTTTTTCGACATCCTATACTATGACCGTTTTTCACTTTTTTTGACATGCAATACTATGACCGTTTTTCACTTTTTTTGACAGGCTATACTATGATTGTTTTCGACAGGCTATACTATGACTGTTTTCGACATAATATACTATGACTGTTTTTTGACTTTTTTTGACAGGCTATACTATGACTGTTTTTCACATTTTTTGACAGGCTATACTATGACTGTTTTCGGCATAATATACTATGACCGTTTTTTTGACTGTTTTCGGCATAATATACTATGACCGTTTTTTTGACTTTTTTCAACATGCTATACTATGACTGTTTTTCACATTTTTTGACAGGCTATACTATAACTGTTTTTGACAGGATAGACTATGACTGTTTTTGACATAATATACTATGACTGTTTTTTGACTTTTTTCGACATGCTAAACTATGACAGTTTTTTTTACTTTTTCGACATGCTATATTATGACCGTTTTTCACTTTTTTCGACAGGCTTTTCCATGACTGTTTTCGACAGGCTATAGTATGACTGTTTTCGGCATAATAAACTATGACTGTTTTTGACTTTTTTCGACATGCTATACTATGACCATTTTTTTTACTTTTTTCGACATGCTATATACTATGACCGTTTTTCACTTTTTTCGACAGGCAATACTATGACCGTTTTTTCACTTTTTTTGACAGGCTATACTATGACTGTTTTCGACAGGCTATACTATGACTTTTTTCGACATGCTATACTATGACCGTTTTTATGACTTTTTTCGACATGCTATACTATGACCGTTTTTCACTTTTTTCGACAGGCTATACTATGACTGTTTTCGACATGCTATACTATGACTATTTTCGACATAATATACTATGACTTTTTTTTGACTTTTTTCGACATGCTATACTATGACCGTTTTTCACTTTTTTTGACATGCAATACTATGACCGTTTTTCACTTTTTTTGACAGGCTATACTATGACTGTTTTCGACATAATATACTATGAATGTTTTTTGACATTTTTCGACATGCTATACTATGACCGTTTTTCACTTTTTTCGACAGGCTATACCATGACTGTTTTCGACATGCTATACTATGACTGTTTTCGGCATAATATACTATGACTGTTTTTTGACATTTTTTGACATGCTATACTATGACTGTTTTTCACTTTTTTTGACAGGCTATACTATGACTGTTTTCAAAAGGCTATACTATGACTGTTTTTGACAGAATATACTATGACCGTTTTTCACTTTTTTCGACAGGCTATACTATGACTGTTTTCGACAAGCTATACTATGACTATTTTCGACATAATATACTGTGACTGTTTTTTGACTTTTTTCGACATGCTATACTATGACCGTTTTTCACTTTTTTTGACATGCAATACTATGACCGTTTTTCACTTTTTTTGACAGGCTATACTATGACTGTTTTTCACTTTTTTTGACAGGCTATACTATGACTGTTTTCGACAGGCTATACTATGACTGTTTTCGACATAATATACTATGACCGTTTTTAGACTTTTTTCGACATGCTATACTATGACCGTTTTTCACCTTTTTCGACAGGCTTTTCCATGACTGTTTTAGACAGGCTATACTATGACTGTTTTTGACATAATATACTGTGACTGTTTTTTTGACTTTTTTCGACATGCTATACTATGACCGTTTTTCACTTTTTTTGACAGGCTATACTATGACTGTTTTCGACAGGCTATACTATGACTCTTTTCGACATAATATACTATGACTGTTTTTTGACATTTTTCGACATGCTATACTATGACTGTTTTTCACTTTTTTCGACATGCTATACTATGACTGTTTTTCACTTTTTTTGACAGGCTATACTTTGACTGTTTTCGACAGGCTATCCTATGACTGTTTTCGACAATGTACTATGACTGTTTTTTGACTTTTTTCGACATGCTATGCCAGGGGTCACTAATAGGCGGACCGCGGTCCGGTTCCGGACCCAAACGCCAGGCTATAGTATGACTGTTTTCGGCATAATATACTGACTGTTTTTTGACTTTTTCGACATGCTATACTATGACCGTTTTTTTTACTTTTTTCGACATGCCATATACTATGACCGTTTTTCACTTTTTTCGACAGGCTATACTATGACTGTTTTCGACAAGCTATACTATGACTATTTTCGACATAATATACTATGACTGTTTTTTGACATTTTTCGACATGCTATACTATGACCGTTTTTCACTTTTTTCGACAGGCTATACCATGACTGTTTTCGACAGGCTATACTATGACTGTTTTCGGCATAATATACTCGGACCGTTTTTATGACTTTTTTCGACATCCTATACTATGACCGTTTTTCACTTTTTTTGACATGCAATACTATGACCGTTTTTCACTTTTTTCGACAGGCTATACCATGACTGTTTTCGACTGGCTATACTATGACTGTTTTCGGCATAATATACTAGGACTGTTTTTTGACTTTTTTCAACATGCTATACTATGACCGTTGTTTTTGACTTTTTTTGACATGCTATACTATGACTGTTTTTCACATTTTTTGACAGGCTATACTATGACTGTTTTTGACAGAATATACTATGACCGTTTTTCACTTTTTTCGACATGCTATACTATGACTGTTTTTCACTTTTTTCGATAGGCTATTACATGACTGTTTTCGACAGGCTATACTATGACTGTTTTCGGCATAATATTACTATTACTGTTTTTTGACTTTTTTCGACATGCTATACTATGACCGTTTTTTTTACTTTTTTCGACATGCTATACTATGACTGTTTTTCACTTTTTTCGACAGGCTATACTATGACTGTTTTCGACAAGCTATACTATGACTATTTTCGACATAATATACTGTGACTGTTTTTTGACTTTTTTCGACATGCTATACTATGACCGTTTTTCACTTTTTTTGACATGCAATACTATGACCGTTTTTCACTTTTTTTGACAGGCTATACTATGACCGTTTTCACTTTTTTTGACATGCAATACTATGACCGTTTTTCACTTTTTTTGACATGCAATACTATGACCGTTTTTCACCTTTCTCGACAGGCTTTTCCATGACTGTTTTAGACAGGCTATACTATGACTGTTTTTGACATAATATACTGTGACTGTTTTTTTGACTTTTTTCGACATGCTATACTATGACCGTTTTTTCACTTTTTTTGACATGCAATACTATGACTGTTTTTCACTTTTTTTGACAGGCTATACTATGACTGTTTTCAACAGGCTATACTATGACTGTTTTTGACATAATATACTATGACTGTTTTTTGACATTTTTCGACATGCTATACTATGACCGTTTTTCACTTTTTTTGACAGGCTATACTATGACCGTTTTTTCACTTTTTTCGACATGCTATACTATGACTGTTTTTCACTTTTTTTGACAGGCTATACTTTGACTGTTTTCGACAGGCTATCCTATGACTGTTTTCGACATAATGTACTATGACTGTTTTTTGACTTTTTTCGACATGCTATGCCAGGGGTCACTAATAGGCGGACCGCGGTCCGGTTCCGGACCCAAACGCCAGGCTATAGTATGACTGTTTTCGGCATAATATACTGACTGTTTTTTGACTTTTTTCGACATGCTATACTATGACCGTTTTTTTTACTTTTTTCGACATGCCATATACTATGACCGTTTTTCACTTTTTTCGACAGGCTATACTATGACTGTTTTCGACAAGCTATACTATGACTATTTTCGACATAATATACTATGACTGTTTTTTGACATTTTTCGACATGCTATACTATGACCGTTTTTCACTTTTTTCGACAGGCTATTCTATAACTGTTTTTGACAGGATAGACTATGATTGTTTTTGACATAATATACTATGACTTTTTTTTGACTTTTTTCGACATGCTAAACTATGACAGTTTTTTTTACTTTTTTCGACATGCTATACTATGACCGTTTTTCACTTTTTTCGACAGGCTATACTATGACTGTTTTCGACAAGCTATACTATGACTATTTCGACATAATATACTGTGACTGTTTTTTTTACTTTTTTCGACATGCTATACTATGACCGTTTTTCACTTTTTTCGACAGGCTATACTATGACTGTTTTCGACAAGCTATACTATGACTGTTTTCGGCATAATATACTCGGACCGTTTTTATGACTTTTTTCGACATCCTATACTATGACCGTTTTTCACTTTTTTTGACATGCAATACTATGACCGTTTTTCACTTTTTTTGACAGGCTATACTATGATTGTTTTCGACAGGCTATACTATGACTGTTTTCGACCTAATATACTATGACTGTTTTTTGACATTTTTCGACATGCTATACTATGGCCGTTTTTCACTTTTTTCGACAGGCTATACCATGACTGTTTTCGACTGGCTATACTATGACTGTTTTCGGCATAATATACTAGGACTGTTTTTTGACTTTTTTCAACATGCTATACTATGACCGTTTTTTTTTGACTTTTTTTGACATGCTATACTATGACTGTTTTTCACATTTTTTGACAGGCTATACTATGACTGTTTTTGACAGAATATACTATGACCGTTTTTCACTTTTTTCGACATGCTATACTATGACTGTTTTTCACTTTTTTCGATAGGCTATTACATGACTGTTTTCGACAGGCTATACTATGACTGTTTTCGGCATAATATACTATTACTGTTTTTTGACTTTTTTCGACATGCTATACTATGACCGTTTTTTTTACTTTTTTCGACATGCTATACTATGACTGTTTTTCACTTTTTTCGACAGGCTATACTATGACTGTTTTCGACAAGCTATACTATGACTATTTTCGACATAATATACTGTGACTGTTTTTTGACTTTTTTCGACATGCTATACTATGACCGTTTTTCACTTTTTTTGACAGGCTATACTATGACTGTTTTCGACAGGCTATACTATGACTGTTTTCGACATAATATACTATGACCGTTTTTAGACTTTTTTCGACATGCTATACTATGACCGTTTTTCACCTTTTTCGACAGGCTTTTCCATGACTGTTTTAGACAGGCTATACTATGACTGTTTTTGACATAATATACTGTGACTGTTTTTTTGACTTTTTTCGACATGCTATACTATGACCGTTTTTCACTTTTTTTGACATGCAATACTATGACCGTTTTTCACCTTTCTCGACAGGCTTTTCCATGACTGTTTTAGACAGGCTATACTATGACTGTTTTTGACATAATATACTGTGACTGTTTTTTTGACTTTTTTCGACATGCTATACTATGACCGTTTTTCACTTTTTTTGACATGCAATACTATGACTGTTTTTCACTTTTTTTGACAGGCTATACTATGACTGTTTTCAACAGGCTATACTATGACTGTTTTTGACATAATATACTATGACTGTTTTTTGACATTTTTCGACATGCTATACTATGACCGTTTTTCACTTTTTTCGACAGGCTATACCATGACTGTTTTCGACATGCTATACTATGACTGTTTTCGGCATAATATACTATGACTGTTTTTTGACATTTTTCGACATGCTATACTATGACCGTTTTTCACTTTTTTTGACAGGCTATACTATGACCGTTTTTCACTTTTTTCGACATGCTATACTATGACTGTTTTTCACTTTTTTTGACAGGCTATACTTTGACTGTTTTCGACAGGCTATCCTATGACTGTTTTCGACATAATGTACTATGACTGTTTTTTGACTTTTTTCGACATGCTATGCCAGGGGTCACTAATAGGCGGACCGCGGTCCGGTTCCGGACCCAAACGCCAGGCTATAGTATGACTGTTTTCGGCATAATATACTGACTGTTTTTTGACTTTTTTCGACATGCTATACTATGACCGTTTTTTTTACTTTTTTCGACATGCCATATACTATGACCGTTTTTCACTTTTTTCGACAGGCTATACTATGACTGTTTTCGACAAGCTATACTATGACTATTTTCGACATAATATACTATGACTGTTTTTTGACATTTTTCGACATGCTATACTATGACCGTTTTTCACTTTTTTCGACAGGCTATTCTATAACTGTTTTTGACAGGATAGACTATGATTGTTTTTGACATAATATACTATGACTTTTTTTTGACTTTTTTCGACATGCTAAACTATGACAGTTTTTTTTACTTTTTTCGACATGCTATACTATGACCGTTTTTCACTTTTTTCGACAGGCTATACTATGACTGTTTTCGACAAGCTATACTATGACTATTTTCGACATAATATACTATGACTGTTTTTTTTACTTTTTTCGACATGCTATACTATGACCGTTTTTCACTTTTTTCGACAGGCTATACTATGACTGTTTTCGACAAGCTATACTATGACTATTTTCGACATAATATACTGTGACTGTTTTTTGACTTTTTTCGACATGCTATACTATGACCGTTTTTCACTTTTTTTGACATGCAATACTATGACCGTTTTTCACTTTTTTTGACAGGCTATACTATGACTGTTTTTCACTTTTTTTGACAGGCTATACTATGACTGTTTTCGACAGGCTATACTATGACTGTTTTCGACATAATATACTATGACCGTTTTTAGACTTTTTTCGACATGCTATACTATGACCGTTTTTCACCTTTTTCGACAGGCTTTTCCATGACTGTTTTAGACAGGCTATACTATGACTGTTTTTGACATAATATACTGTGACTGTTTTTTTGACTTTTTTCGACATGCTATACTATGACCGTTTTTCACTTTTTTTGACATGCAATACTATGACCGTTTTTCACCTTTTTCGACAGGCTTTTCCATGACTGTTTTAGACAGGCTATACTATGACTGTTTTTGACATAATATACTGTGACTGTTTTTTTGACTTTTTTCGACATGCTATACTATGACCGTTTTTCACTTTTTTTGACATGCAATACTATGACTGTTTTTCACTTTTTTTGACAGGCTATACTATGACTGTTTTCAACAGGCTATACTATGACTGTTTTCGACATAATATACTATGACTGTTTTTTGACATTTTTCGACATGCTATACTATGACCGTTTTTCACTTTTTTTGACAGGCTATACTATGACTGTTTTCGACATAATATACTATGACCGTTTTTCACTTTTTTCGACATGCTATACTATGACCGTTTTTCACTTTTTTCGACATGCTATACTATGACTGTTTTTCACTTTTTTTGACAGGCTATACTTTGACTGTTTTCGACAGGCTATCCTATCACTGTTTTCGACATAATGTACTATGACTGTTTTTTGACTTTTTTCGACATGCTATGCCAGGGGTCACTAATAGGCGGACCGCGGTCCGGTTCCAGACCCAAACGCCGCTGTATGTGGACCCGTACCTAAAACCGATAGTTGATAATTAATACATTCTAACAGAGTGCTTTTATTTTTACCGACACAGCTTTTCCAGCCTTTACGGCACTCGTGCACCGGTCCAGGAAACACACAGACCAATTACATGCATTGTAAATCATATACTGTATGCGTATTCCTATAAGCGTCACAACTCCAGTTGGAGAAGTACGTGAGTTAGAGAAGTTATTTCACACAGTGTTCTCTAAGAAGAGACACGTGACCAGAGAGACCAGAGTCTTTATCCACGAATGAACAGACTCGTATATCTTCATTCTTCCTACAGGCAGATCAAAAGCAGTACGTCTCATATGTTCAGAGACCGTGGAGTGAGTTTAGAAGCGGTAATGTGAAGCGCCACTACGAGACAAAGCACACATCTTTTGAGCAAACGTAGCCACTCAATTCCGAAATGAAGGTACAAAAAATAAACGATCTAAGAGCCCAAAAAGATCAGAATCCTAAAACATGAATTCACCGTCCAACAATGATGTTAACAGAGAGGAATAGAGCAGAAACAAGTGGTAACAATAACCACAGATAAAGTCCCTGCACACTAATTTCTCTTTTTAGAAGAAATGAATATGGATATTGGGGCTTTTTTGATTAATTTTCTAAAATTAAGTACTTTATTTTAAGAGTCACATTTTTCAAAAGCTTACTGATATGTATTTCATTTTTTAATTCACCCTACATGTTACTTAAGAGAACATTTATTTATTATTAGAGTATATATTATTTATAATTAATCCAGTTCAATTTGAAATCTGACAATAAATATTGTTTAGATATTATTCAATTGAACTTTCTTTATTTGATTTGACAGTCAGATGTTGACTACATACAGACGTTAATACAACCGTTGGCTACTTCAATATACATGGGACTAAATCACAGCGCAAGTTAAGACATTATTTGGTGTTCCTGACCTTTGGATGACGAAATTCTCTCTAACTGGACCTCGCTGAACTTTAATTGAATACCCCTGTGCTATACTATGACCGTTTTTCACTTTTTTCGACAGGTTATACCATGACTGTTTTCGACAGGCTATACTATGACTGTTTTTGACATAATATACTATGACTGTTTTTGACATAATATAATATGACTGTTTTAGGCATAATATACTATGACCGTTTTTTTTACTTTTTTCGACATGATCTACTATGACCGTTTTTCACTGTTTTCGACAGGCTATACTATGACTGTTTTCGACAGGCTATACTATGACTGTTTTTTGACTTTTTTCGACATGCTATACGATGACCGTTTTTTTTACTTTTTTCGACAGGATCTACTATGACTGTTTTTCACTTTTTTCGACAGACTATACTATGACCGTTTTTCACTTTTTTCGACATGCTATACTATGACTGTTTTTTCACTTTTTCGACATGCTATACAATGACTTTATTATGACTTCATTCAACATACTATACCATGACTTTATGATTTTATTCAACATACTATACTATGACTTTATTATGACTTTTGTCAACATGCTATAGACTTTTTTACCATATTTTTTGACATGTTATACTCTATTTTTCAGCATAAATTGTATGCCTTTTTTAACTTTTTGTTTTAATCTTCTGATTGGTGCGTCACTTTAAACGATGCCGCCGCAAGGAATTGTGGGGCGGAATTATCTACTTTCCTTTCTTAAAGGAAGGTCTAGTGTTTCCTATGCTAAAGGAGCTAATGCAGGAAGCATTGAAGCACCTTTCCTTAGCATTTAGAGAATTTGAACAGCTCTTATCGTGGTGGCCACTTAGATATTTCCGGGTCATTCAAAAGGAAAAAGGACTATTCGACCGGAGCTTGGGTCATGTGGTCACTTTCTTGAAGATGTAATGATATCAGCTGCCCATCAGATGGAGCTGTTTAGCCGAGTATGATTGACTATGGCTGTGTCGCAAATGTTTTCTTAGTATTATAGAGGAAGGTATGTGTAGGTTATAGTAAACAAAGGTAAAGGTTTCAAATAATATAGACAGCCAACATCTCACAAACTCTATAATATAATAAGAGGACAGTATATGGCGAGTACTGACAGTGAGAGCCACACACAAGGACAAACTGAACACCACACTTTCCATACAATCCCAGGAAGAGAATGATCTAAATCACTCCGTTGTCAGGATGAAAAGGCTCACTATACTGCAGTGTGGTTGGTGATGTTTTGGGCCAACTAAAGAATGTGTCCTCAGACCAGCATGTCACTCTACTGGGACCGTACGGACATTACATTTACAACACTGTTTGATGTTAAATCTACCATGAAATGGCTCTTTTGCAATGAACGTTTAACATATTTAGTGAGTACTAAACTTTATACATCAACATTTTTTATAAAGTTCCATAACAAAGTGTTTACGGGAGAACAAAGAGACCATGAAAGAGACAGACACAACATTAGCCTATAAAACAAGCCGACAACCAGAGGCTGTGTGAGAGTGTGCGAGGGTGTGCTTGAGCTAAATGCTAACACTCAAAAGCACAAACACAAAGCACAGCTTAGAGACTATGGAAATGTCTTGACTTGTTTGTAAAACAAACTCAAATTTGCAAAAGCTGCGACCACTTAGGTGCATGCATCCACACGTGCATGCATTCACACACACAACTTCACAAGCATTTGATCTCCATGACAAGCATGAGTTATGAAAAGGGGAGTGACCGACCCACACCAACGAAAGAGGAAGCCTCCGCTGAGATCAACGATGCCTTCCTCAAGTGTGTCCCACGAGTTAATCGACAGGCCCCAGGTGAGCGTCTGTGCAATCTCTAAGTGAGACATGTCACACTGCGTGTCCGTGTGTTTCAGTAGATTTGACACTCTGGGCAGCCCGCTGTGATCCATACAGCAGTTGACCTTTTCCAGTGATGCGTAGAGAAGTGGAAACAACAGGTCAGTTCTGCATTCTGCAGCATTTAACATCAGATTTCCTCCACGTGGTAAAACACAAAGTGCACTCCGCTCTCTTAAAGCTGTTCCAGCGGTGAGTGAATTAATTAACTGACTGTGCTGCTTTTTGTTGTTTATTTTTGTGAGGCACTCGATTATTTTAACTCAGTTCCTCAGGGAACCCAGACTAATGGAAATGAAAAAAAGAATGCATTTAGTATAATTCAGGCTTCATATCAAGCCAAAATTAACAGAAAATCAGCCATTTATCCCCCTGTGGAAATCTGATTCTAAAAGAAGACGTTGATTTGCTTTGGAAACATAAAAACAATCATACTTAGCTGACAGGTTTCTGTTTCTCTACCCCAAAGAAAAATAAACTTAAAATAGTTTAAAACGCTGCATTTAATGGCCTGTTAAAATAACTGTTTTTGCAGTAAAGCCCCTGTGGCCTATTTCATTGCACAGAGAGATGCAATGTTGCCTCAGTTAACAGCCTGTCTGTCTGATTGTCTGTCTGTCTGTCTGTCTGTCTGTCTGCACATCCCACCACTCCCATCCTGTTTAGAGGGCTTTCTTTTGACAGCCTCCTCCCATAAAGGAGGCCCCGTCTGGGCTTTGAGAGGCTGCAATAGCCCTGTGTATGACAGATGGATGGATGGAGGAGGTAAGGACAGAGGAGGCTGTAAATTAGATGTACATAGCATACCCTTTTTCCTGAAGACTCACACTGTGTCTTGGTCAGCCATGCGTGAACAAAAAAACAAAAGTCAAAGTCAGGCAGCAACACTTGGGCTGTGAGAGACGGGAGCAATTACTGTCTGAGAGATAGAGGGAGGCAGACAGGACGAGAAGAGCAGGAAGAGGGAGAAACCAGAGGAACTTCAGACACTGAGGCCAGCAAAAGGCAGCAACACACAAATATAACATGTAAG
Organism: Cebidichthys violaceus; assembly: GCF_023349555.1. Taxonomy (NCBI): domain Eukaryota; kingdom Metazoa; phylum Chordata; class Actinopteri; order Perciformes; family Stichaeidae; genus Cebidichthys; species Cebidichthys violaceus. The sequence continues at coordinate 1,457,277 of NW_027176517.1, read as the reverse complement.
CATTAAAAAGCAAAAAAACTATGAAAGATGATTGGTGGCCTCAATGCCATGCTTGCAGTGGGTTTGATTCTAGTTTTTCTTCAGACTGCATGTACAATATAGCCTTAATTAAAAGAAGACTGAACTGACACCTTTTCCTCACATGAGACTTCAACAGAAGAAGTCATAGTATAGCATGTTGAATAAAGTCATATGAAAGTCATAGTATAGCATGTCGAATAAAGTCATAAAAGTTATAGTATAGCATGTTGAAAAAAGGCATAAAAGTCATAGTATAGCATGTTGAATAAAGTCATACAATTCATAGTATAGCATGTTGAATAAAGTCATATAAAAGTCATAGTATAGCATGTTGAATAAAGTCATACAATTCATAGTATAGCATGTTGAATAAAGTCATATAAAAGTCATAGTATAGCATGTTGAATAAAGTCATACAATTCATAGTATAGTATGTCGAAAAAAGTCATATAAAAGTCATAGTATAGTATGTTGAATAAAGTCATATGAAAGTCATAGTATAGCGTGTCAAATAAAGTCATAGTATAGTTACTATACTATGACTTTTTTATGACTTTTTTTCGACACGCTATACTATGACTTTTATATGACTTTTTTCGACATACTATACCAGGGGTATTCAATTCAAATTCCAAAAGGTCCAGATTGAGAAAATCTCCTCGTGCAAAGGTCCGGAAAATTACAATAATATCTAACTTGCGCTATTTAGTGCCATATATATATATATATATATATATATATATATATATATATATACTCACTATACTCACTATATATTATATATATACTCACTCGAGTCAGGAAACGTGTCAGAATACCCATATTTAATTGACTGAGCTGCATCACGTGATGTGATGTACAACGTATGTAATTGGTCGGTTTGTTTCCTGGCCCACTGACCGAGTGCCGTAAAGGCTAAAAAAGCTGCGCCGGTTAAAATAAAGACGCTCCGTCAAAATGTAATAATTCTCAATTATCTATCGGATACAACGGCGTCTGGGTCCGGATCCGGACCGCGGTCCGCCTATTAGTGACGCCTGATCTAGACTGTTTCAGCGTTAGTTGCCTAATTTTGGAGATCAACTGTATAAACTAGGCAACTCACATCAAAACAATCTTGATTGATGCGCAGCACCGCAGGTCAGGGAGCAACCTGATTTAGCTTGAAGCTAGTAGTTGCTACAAACTGAGGAAACTTCTTTTGACATTCACCCGTCTCATACTCTACTTCCTCATCTACAAACAAGTAAACAAGTACAGCTTAATGTGATAAACTGGCTGTAATCATTACGCTGTTGACATTCACCTCCACATCCGGCGTTTCACCTCGGTGAGCAGACTCCCTTCGCTCTGTGTGGGCGGCAGAGAGCATGTGGAGAGAGAGGTGGGGAGAGAGAGAGAGAGAGAGAGAGAGAGAGAGAGAGAGAGAGAGAGAGAGAGAGAGAGGTGGCTTGCTGTCTCATCACATTATATCGTGTATTAAATATACATTGCTGTGATATAATAAACTCAGACAGAGCCTCACACTCAATATATACTATATTTCTTACAGCCACAAAGAACACGTTCACCCTGCTCTGAAAACAGCTCATATTAGAGCAGTGCTAACTTTGCTTTCAGATCACTCTCTGCTTGGTTCTCATATGAATATCACTATGACATAAATAACAACGCGTCGTGGAGCATGAATAAGAATGTATTACGCCTTACAAAGTATCTTACGGGTCAGTCCGAGTGTTTTCGTGGCTTTAAATTCTAAAGAAGTTGCAGCACTTCACGTCTGTGGGTTGAAAACCTTCCGGTCTGTTGCACATCTGACCATGGAAACGTCTTCACCGTCCTTCTCGGCAGTAAAACTGTCGGACTAATCTTTCGCCTCCCGTCATAGAATCCAGTGGAGGTCAATATATTGAAAACCATGAGGAAAATCACATGCATGAGCCTGTTTGGAAGAGGGAGCAAGATTAGACAAGGTGCAGTTACTCTTTTAAAACTTGTTCAGCGCTGCGTCATACTGTGAAAAACGTATATTCTAAAAAAATGCGTATGAAAAACTACGAAAAAATAGGATATTAAAATGTTCGGATACACCCTGACTTCTTTACAGCACTCACAGACTCACAGATACGTTTTAAATTCTGTGCTCATTAAGTAATTCCACGTGATCAAATTGAACCCTTGAACAATTTGAACAAGTCCTCTTGAAGTTGTACCCCATTATCCTCCGGGGCCCGTGGTGAACTCCACAGACTGAACACATGAAGTCCAGTTTACTTGTCACGATTAGTATACTACTCGGCCAGAAAACCCCTGGATACTTTACTTATCAGGAAGGGTCAAATGAAAGACGCTATTGAGTTGCATGATGGGAAATGAAGGATCCAGTGTCCCTGGAGCTTGACTCACGCTCGGGACTAAAAGTCCGGACATTTCGGCCCCTGATGCTTTGATTTTGAGCCTCCTTTTTGTGTTTCATAAATCTGTCTCAGGGGAGTCTCTCAACCTTGTGAACATCATCACTAAATCTCTGGAGTATCCCTTTAAACCTCTTGTCTGCTCAAGAATTTTTGGGTAAGTGTGACTTTGAGTTCTGAGGAACTTCTCACAAATAAGCCAAATTGTTTAAATAATGTTCATCCAGCCTTCTAACTGTGCCCCAAACTTGGTAATTTATTATGCAAAGAAGCCTACATTCCTTTGTAAAGAATGAATAAATGCATCACGTTTGAATTATTTAACGGTGACGAGACCCGTGTGTCTTTGCCTGGGTTGGATTGGCTGTTTACACCACTGATGTGGAAGTTGGGTAAATAAAACAGCCTCATCACGCAGTCGTCGCCACTCTTGGATTATTCTTCCTCCGTCTGATTCCTGACGGGCTTCGGCTCATCTCGACACATCAACAAACACGAGGCCGGCGACACGCGGAGCTTTGCCAAGAGGAAGGCCAGGATTAGGACAAACACGGATGAATTAAACATCAGAGCAGCTTCCACTCTTGAATCCCCGCCGCCGCCGCCGCCTCTCTCTCTGTGTTTGGTTCTCTAAAAACAGACGATCTGTCAAACAGAGGCAGGACACACAAGGGCCCGACACAGACTCCGATGGAAAAATAACTGTCAAGGACTTCAGCTTCGTCAAAACAGGAAGTGCACTGGTGGGGCCGAGTGGGAGTCTGGCTGCTGTCGTTGCAGGAACGAGATGAAGGAAATGCATAAAAGACAGGATATGCCCGGAATACATGAAGAGAGGCTTGTTCTACGCAGAGAAGAAAAAGTGATGCTCATCTTTAAAAAGACACAAACACAACATAAAGGTCATGATTAGGTCTATTTTTTTTGTTTAAAATGATTACAGTCAGTACAGGAGTTATTACATCCCCACTGTAAAAAAAGATACATTAGGAAGATAAAACAAAAAACACAACAATTATTGATTCACTTTGATTTCTGTAGCATATTTGCATCTTGGATAAAAAAACGTAAAGATTTGATTTGCAGAGTATAAATTGGTAAAAAGTCCCAGGTTAAAAGCCTTCATGTGCAGCGATTCACTTCCTTCATTCGTCACCATGTCTGGATGTCGACCGGCTTCACAAACAACAAGATTCAACATCAAACACAGAGAGCAGTTTCTGTTACCAAATGAATCTAAAGAACCACAGATTGCCAGAACTACGTTCTATGACTGAATATCAAAATAAATCACTTTCCTTCATTTGTTAGAGCAAGACCCAATTTGCATATTCACAGAGATTGTATATGAAAAAAAAGAGCGATAGAATATTTCCATAAAATGTACACCATTGTTCCTTCATCAGAAAAAATACAATACAAACTTTAGTGGTTTTTAAAACATGCGTGACGACTGAACAGAGCTGCTCTGATTGGCTCACAAACACATTTAGCTTCTTCTCTTTACACTTTGCTGAAAAGGAAAGAAACAGAGCAACCCTCCATCTCACCGGACCGCTTCTACCATCTGACTAAATATACGCAGCTGTCGTCAGGCGGATGAGTCCGTGCGTTTGGTTTTGGTCGGTTCGGTCCAAAGCTCTGTGGTTCATCCAGGTGTGTAGCATTTATCTGAATGACCACAGTGTCGCTTAAAATACATATCTAAGACTGAAATGACAGATTAGGAGATAAAACAGGTTTGAAGTTTTTAAGGCCGTGAAAAGAGATTGTTGTGTGATGGAGTCCAACATGAACCCAACAGGTTCAACTCTTTCCAACGAGATGTGATCAAAACCACAGCTGCAACATTAAACTCTCACTAAATAACACTTTCTGTAATTAATATTTAATGTGAAAAAATGAAATCTATTTGAAACCAGGTTTTCAAGGAATTTAAGATGAGTTCAATTTGTACTGAGGCATCCAAACGATTTAAAAACGTCTTCAATAAGGGAGATTGATTAGGTTTTGGTGATTATCAGAATCAGATCATTTAGTTTAAGTCTCTACTTTTGGTTTCTTTACTGCATTTATTTTCATAATATAATGAAACTCTTTCTGAAGGGACAGTTCATCCAAACCTCAAACTACTGAGGTCTGACCCAGCAAAGCAAACTGCATTGTTTTGTTCTGCCACCCCGATACAGTGGAGATATGACGTTTTGAAAAATGAAACCGCAGCGTGTTTCACTGCATCTAACTCAAGTTAAAAACTTTAAGTTGAGGATGGAGACAGTAAAAGGTTTGTCCTGTGGGTGTCAGCTGTTTGGCTTCTGCTTTAGAAGTAATTTGGGGACATTTGCAGTATGTGAGACAGGAGACGGACAGAGCGAGACAAAGCTTCCTTTCTGCAGCAGTCCGGCTCCACATTCCTCTCATTCTGACCTGACCACAACTACAGCCGGCCCTGTGTCCGTCTCGCTGTCTTCTGGGAATTTCTTGCCCTTTTTTTTTTTTTTTTTTTTTGAAGTCAGGAAATCCCTTGCAAGGACACAGCGGTCACTTACAGAGGCCACTTGAGGACCTCTTTTAGAAAGTCTGGATATTTTTAGGGTCTGGATTTGGCATCTGTAAAGCCTGCTTTCCATATGTGTCAGATGCTCAGATAATGACGTCATAAAAATACAGATGTCCACTTTGATTGTGCTGAAACAACCTGCGGTGACACGGTGATGAAGTTGAAGCATATGGACTGAACCAAACGCAGGTTATTTCCCGTTAACGTCAGCGGAACACAACTCAAGAGGTCTTAAAGAAGACGTGAAATGATATCAAATAGTTTAAAATGCTTCAACTTTGGTTTGAACTGTTTCCTTACCAGAAGAAGTGGAAATAAAAGAGAAATAATTCTTCTGTATGGATTATTGCTTCTTCTTTCCCCACACAGTAACAATAAGACAAAAACAACACTTTGTGAGCTGCTAATTCCTGTCTTTGGTCTGTCACGTAATGATGTGCTTGAATAAGATGCATCTCTCTGTGTTGACAGCTCATCATCTCCTCTGTCTTTTGCTCAAAAACAACTCTTCACCATCCCGCCCTTCACATGCCGCCCGGCCACTCAGCCGTCCTTTCATCCCGACTCGCTGTCACTTTTTTTCGGGGGTGTAATAAGAGTCTACTTTAAGTTCAGCCAGACACTTTCCCTCAGCAGAAGGGAAGACTGGGGATATTTTGTGACGACTGAACTGAAAGCGAACTCCCCCAAAAAGCATGTCTAACACGTCCTCGCTCCTTCAGCCTCTCCCTCTCGTCTCCTTCCACTCAAGACCACCGGAAGTACTGTTACACTGATGAGCATGGCGCTAAAACTTAGTATTCTAATTACATCTCTATATGACACATATTAGTTGCGGTTTGTAATTCCATTGTAGCAGCTTTTGTATAGTATGGATACAAAGTGACAATTGTGAAACAAATATCCCTCAAATGTCCAAAAAAGGTTCTGGAAATGAATGGCATGATAATATAATAACTTAATGCTGATAAATAATAGAACCCATACATTTTCTAAAAGAGAGTTTTAACCTTTAACTTTTTTCAGGAAGAATGAAGTATGAAGTTGTTTTTACGATCGCCAGTTATTCGTCGACAGGATTTTACATTTTCAGCCCGTTTAAAGGGATCGATTACATTCATTATTGCATTATCTGGTGTTATTGCATCGTTAAAGCAGACATGACATGTTATAAAACCTCGGACGAGCTAAAACATGATAAATAGACTACGACGATGACATTATATTCCTCAATAGTCGCGTGTTCTATGGTTGAAATGTTAATATTTGATTTCTCGCTGCACCGTAATGAACCCTCACCTCCAACACGTTTGCGCTCTTGCTCATTCTTTCTGTGGTGCTGGTCAGCTTTGTGTTCCTTTCATCGGGGAGAAGCTGGTAGTGTCTCTCAGCTGTGATGGAGGGCCACATTGTACATTTAAACACATCGGGAAAAAAATGCTAAAAAAAGTTAAAAACGGATCCGGCCCCTGCCCGGGTTCCCTTTTCTTCTTAAAGCATACCCTGGAGCAGGGGGGGTTCAACATGTCAAAGTGGCAGTGAATGTTTGACCCACAGTACTTGTGATCAGTCTCTCGCGTTGGAACTAAGAGCAGAACTTTGTGAGACATACCGGACTGGTGTGTGACTCTGGTTGTGCTCGTTACTCAAACGACAGCAGGTCCGGGTGGGACTCTAAATCATCAGCGCTCACGCCGCTGCCTTTACTGCAGGGGGCGCCGTTCCCCAGCAGGAAAACCTCGCCCACGCTGATGCGGCAGGAGGTTTTCCCCGAGCACGGCGTGGAGGCCAGCCGGGAGTCCGGCCCGGATGCCTTCTGCCAGACGTCGCAGGGATTAGCTCTGGGCTCCAGGGGGGGATCTTTGTTGATGAGGTCTGGCACAGAGAGCTGCAGCTGGGGCTGATGCTCCTCTTCGCCTCCTACAGGGCCTCCGTTTTCCACTACATCTTCTTCTTCACCTACCATTTCAACAACTTTGCCGTTGCTTCCTTTCAACTCCCAACAATCAGCAACAAATTTCTTCTCCGCCGGGCCTGGAGGCAATGTGAGCTCCTCCGATCCCTCGTCCTCCTTCTCGCCCCGCTGCTGCTGCTCCTCCTCGCCGTTCTTCAGCTCCTCCTTGGCGATGAGCGGCGCCTTGTCAGGAGGAGAGAGGAAGGAGGATGACTCAGCAGGGTCCGGAGAGGAGACAACGGGGTCGGAGGAGATCATCATGTCCTGGGTGGTCTTCAGCGCCCGAGGGAGGCGCTTCTTCCCCGATGGGGGTGGTGGGTCCAGCCGGGGGAAGGAGTCAAAGGAGGAGATGTGACTGGAGGAGGAGAGGATACATCGGGAGGTGGAGAGTGATGGGGAAAGGAGGAGAAAGCGAGAGACATCGAGGCAATTAGTTAAAAAGAGGTCAGAAGTAAGTACTGTCCCACCAAAGGTTCTGGTACTGGTCCACATGCTGTATAGATACATATCCATGTCTAACCAGAGTGAGAGCTACGTCTGTATACTCGGAACAAAGGCAAACACACGTTCCCAGTGGGTGGTGGCCTCCGCCAGATTTAGATAAGCGGAAGATAATGGATGGATGGATCGTCGTTCCCTGGAGCCGACGGGGACGCACTCAAAGACAATTCATTTCAATAAGCACCGCTGTGCTGTGTGAGAACGTGAAGAGCAGTCAGCTCTCAGCTCCACGTGTACGACGTGCGGTTGTGTTACCGAAATAAAGCAATGACTTACGCCATTTTCTCTGAAGTGGTGCTTTGGGCTGTTTACCTCAGCTCCTGGGTCATTGTCATCACTGATGGTGCATGTTCTCATACGAACAACACAAGCTTCACTGTCAGTTCTGCCGCTAGCTGGTAGGCGTTACGGGGCCGTGGGACGTAGCATTAGCTGCTAGTCTCGTGTAACACTTCATGGATTTTATTGTAAGGCATCTGAACTTACTTCAACGTCTACGTAATATGTACATCTTTGTATACTGCTTAGTCTTGATGGATCGTTCCATTTATTTTAATCCTTTATCCTCTGTTCCAGTACGAGTATTGATATCTAACGGGGGAGGATCTTTACGGGTACGTTTTAGCTTCTAACCTCTCTCATATTGATTTTTCCTGAATTTCATGCATCCAAAATCTCTGATAATGTCATTAACCATCCAATACTGGAATCAATTCAAAGATAAGTGACAGATGAGGTCAATGCTGCATTCCACTGCATCGCTTGCATCCAACAGTCAGTCCGTCATGAGCTAAAACATCTCTCATCTCTCACCCGTCCGAACCAGTCAAATAATCCTCGCAGATCACCGCCGGTATGTGAGACGTAATCTATTCACATTGCTGGAAATGACTTCTGCTCGATCGATCTTCAGGAGAGACGACAGATCAATGCTTTCTGGAACAAATCCCCAAATACAGACACACACACAGAGACAACCCGGAATCTATGTGTGTGTGTTTCATGAATACACAATTAAAAGGCATTTCCAGTTCGACTGTATAAGAAGCTGAAAAGTTCAGTCTTATTCAATTTCAGACGTCTCACAGGAAACTTTTTGATGTGTCATTATTAATTCAAACCACATTTCACAGGAACACTCTTAAATCATTCACCTTTTCTGCGAGCTTTAATATAGAGATAGACACTTCTCTCTGCACAGGTAATTCAATATGTTTGCCTACAATAAGATAATGTCTACCAGTGGCTATGTCACTAAAGTGAACGAGTGAAAGGTTCTGTGATTTTTACATATTCACCCTAAAAATGAATGCATACAGTACAAAGGTGCTACAAAAGGATGCATTTAATCAGTGAGGTGTCTGAGGCACAAGTTTGCAAATGAAACTTTGGGATGATCTTAGGTTCAGGTTTAGGGTTGAGATCTTTCTGTGTACCTGTTTGCAGTGGTCTGGTTGAGCTGGTCCATACAGCTCCACACGGCGTCAACGTTCTTGTTCACCTCAGTGACCCCGATGTCTCCGAGGTGACTGGGCTCCTTTCTTCTTAACAAGTCGTTGACCTGAATGAAAAATGAGGAAAGACAGAAATCTGCTCCACTGATGTAACACTGAAGACATTCAAATTAACACTACAACCCAAATCTCGAAGAGGAGAAGAGGAGACGCGCTTGTGCTGTGCTAACCTTTGCGCCGACAGCCTTGCCCAGATTGATGGCGTTTTTAAGCCTCTGTTGGCCACCAGAGGACGGAGAGTCCACGGAGCCGGATCCCAGGTTGTGATTGGCTGATGCTGGGGAGCGCCGGGTTGAGGGCTGGCCCGACCTAGAGGTCTGAGGACTCTGCTGCTGGGCGATGGAGTTCTCGAACATACTTTGATCGACTGTGAAAAAAGGAGGAGAGAAACAGGAGAAAGGAAGGAAGATTAGGAAAACACAGAACAGGACTTAGCAGAAAATGTGCTTCTGCTGTTAACGGCACATGTTGTTGCAAAGATGCAGACGCTCCAAGCATTAAACACAAATGGGATGTTTGCTTTGAGAATGAGATGCAAAAACTCAATGAAAGGAATACTCCACTGAAAATACAGGAATGCTGTTCTTCACACTCTACAACGTCGCTCACTGCACTGCTTCTGACCTCTCACCTGTTTTATCACTGAAGCGTTGCCAGAAGAATTAGCAATTTGTGGTGGAATAACAATTGTTTGGAGTAAATCAAACGTATGGAGCAACGGAGAAGAAGTGAGCTACACTGCAGAAGTGGGTAGAATTGTAGTTTTTGAAGTCTCAATTGGAATCCATTGTGACTGCCGTGAATCAAAGCCGACGACAGCCGCTGTCCTCCACAAATTAAGCAATCTACAAACCTTTAAAGGCCCCGTCTCGAGCCTAAAGGGGAGCGAGGATTTGATACGTTTTAGTGGAGTATTCCTTTAAGTGACCACGTCGTGTCACGTTTCATTTAATACATACAATGCATTTGGGGCCAGACGGCAGTGCATGTAACATTGTATGTCATGGTCACAGAATAATACATACAACAACACTTAAGGCATTTGCAATGACACATGCACATGAATAGAAACACCACCAATGGGAATAAAGTGGAAGTTGACCAAAATGCAGGATCAGAAACAGCAAAACATAAAGGGGAGCTCAGGTGGATGTCAATCCACTTAAGATAGAAGATCTTACCTCTTGGGGAGAAAATGTTTCTCGGAAGGCATTTAATGAGACAGAAGTATCAGATTTCAGATCATTTTATTTACCCCTAAAGATGCAAATTATTGAGCTGTTCCGCGTCTTCCTAGAAGAAGACAAGTCGTGGGGAGGTAATGGCGGAAAGTCTTGACCTGAATACACATATCTGAAAGGTGCATCGTCTTGGCCAGATAAATGGAGAGAAAATATGGCCAATTGGAGTCAGATCAAACTAGGTTGAATCAGCCAACCTTAACTTCACTTTGCACATACAAGCATTTCACTTGCTGTACCGATCAAGAGATCTACAAACGCACATTTGCCAAAGTCCAGAGTAAATGGTATATTATGGATCAGCGTGATACAGAGGGCATTTAGAGTAACTTCAAGAAGAGAGAGAGAGAGAGAGAGAGAGAGAGAGAGAGAGAGAGAGAGAGAGCTGAATGTAATTATATCGTAGATTGTGTGTCTTTGTGTTGTTTTACTATCTTATAATGTAAAGAATATAGCATTTGCATCCCCACTGTGTCAATGTACTGATGCATGTATGAAGATGGCCTTACTTCTATTACTCTTCTGTAAATTTGCACTGCATTAAAAAACGTAAAGGACTGCATTGGTCGTAGGTAATGTGAGATATATGATCCAGTTAGTCCATTTAGAGTAATACATCCAGGAGTTTAGCATGTTAGCTGTTAGCTCGCCAGCTACAGTAGTTTAACATACTCTTCACATCCCCACTTCTAGAATCCCATATTTTGCTGTGTCACTTTCTGGTCGCTGTGGTTTGTCATCTTTGCTATGTTATTATTTTATTAAACCCACTACTAAATAAATTGGTTGCTGTATTAATATTTGGCTGCGAATTGATTCTCTTATCGGTTAGCTAGCACAGCTGTTAGCTAGTAGTAGCATTGCTTGCCACACGTCTCTGCAGTTTCCGTTGGTTAAAAGTTGCCGTCTTACATGCGTCATTATAATGCGCAAAATGTTTTTCTTCTGTTAGCAAGTTGTGTTTTCAGTGATGAAACTTAAAATATTCAATAGCCTGGTTTTAACTGGACTATTTCAGTTTGTTAGCTAACAGCTTAGCTAACAGAACTCATTGAGCGGACAGTAGATGTAAATACATTATTGTCCGTTTGCTACTGGGATTCAAGAGGCACCTAGTTTACACACTAAGTCTTCATTCAGGGTGTACTGACTGTACACCGAGGTCATCGACTGATCTCAGGATCAATAGCTTCACATTGTTCAGGCTCTGAAACATCCTCATTGATCCCACCGGCACACAAGGCCACATGTTTCCAGCTCCTAATGGAAAAGTAACGGATGGACATTGTAATGTAGGAGAGGGCATTATGAAGGACACCTGAAAGGGAAGATGTTTAACAATGGTGTCTGGGAAACTTTTCTATAATTCTAAACATCACATGCTTTTTCTCTTAACATGTCATCTGGCATCCCATGCTGCTGAAAAGATGACATTTTACAATTTGGAAATGAGCCCAGGTGTCTCAGTCTGGCTCATTTACACACACATCACTATTTATGACCACTTCTCTGCTGGATGGTCTCTTTGCCAGCTTTTCAAGCTCTTTCCTCTTAAGGCTTCAGAATACTCGAAACGAATGCAAATACGGTGTTTTCCCAAAGTCTGGAGAGTAAAGTGCTGCGTGCAAATTGCAGAATACCCACAGTGACTGGAGGTCAGTTCGTCCCCACCAAAGTGAGTTGCAGTGAAAGGAGGGGACGTTGGACATATTCCATTCATGAAATCCTAAAACAATAGACCGCACCAGTGATGTTGAAGTTAATACACCGACTATGGATAAGTAGCTCAAACAACCTCACTTCAAAACAACCAAACTATCCCTTTACTCGTTGTCCTCCCACCTCGTGGAGATGGGACACAGCCCTCTGTGCAGCAGTGATTTAGGCTGACGAAACAGGTGGCTTTTCTTGCCTACTGAAGCATTAAAACGAGAATAATTGTTACATCCCCCGCACTGCCTCTTCAGCGGAGGGAATTTTCCAACGAAGACGGTTCTAAATCAAGCAATGCCGTGCGTAATTTGGCACGGTCTGTCACACATTCAGTTTTAAACGCAGCAATCACCGTGAATTAAATTAAGTATTAACCTGATGAAAGGGTTTTTTAAAACCACTAAAACAGCACGGTGTCCTAGTTTCATTGTATGTACTGAAGATACACGGCGTTTGAGTGTGCAGGAAGTTTGAAAAACACTTCAAAAACACCAACTTGCATATTGAAATCAGTCAATTAGACTTTTTCGACTGTGGAAGAGCAGATCAGAACAAGAAAAACTGCATTAATATTAATATATAAATAATAATCAAAAACATAAAAGCTCTTGCATAAGAACTACCAAAATGGTGTACTGTCAGTGTTAGTATACACTGGAGGGCGTTTCAGTGTCTGACACTGTGAGCCCTGTTTATTAAACCTATAAGTTTACATTTTGGCTAATTGGCATCATTAAAAGTATGCTAAATTAGCTTTCAGTACTTCCTATATGAAAGCTATCACTGGATTATTTTGAAACTGAGTAAAACTCATGAACACCTGATGATCGTAAAGTGGGTTTACTGATGTTTATCGAGAAGCTTAAGTCTAATTGAGTCTAACAATATGTGCATCGTGTCCGTGTGTTCAGCATTGACTTATAATTGAGAATTAGCAGCTTAAATACCTTAATTGGGGCCAAATCAGTGGAAAAACAACAGCCTTCCTGTTGTTTTTCAGAACGCCAGCATGCACCTGTCCCTCTCACCTAACACAGCATCTTTGAACAATTCAAAAACGCCTGCACAGCACTGACACAGAAGTTAACGTTTAGGTGCCGTGGGCATCATTTTCTGAACAAAAGAATCCTTAATCAGAGAGAACGTAAAGGCCAAAGAGACGACCACTCCAGAGGACTTCTGCCAGACTGTGTAACAGCAGATTACACCATGCGTTTTAGTCCATGTTATTCTGTGTGTTATGTTATCTTTTAATTACAAACTCGCCAGAAGTGCTTTTGCAATAATTATCGTTCATTTAACGCGGCGTCCTTTCTTTCTTCGGGAGCTTCTGTAGATTAACTGCATTATTCCAACAGTGAGATTAGAAACAAACAGACACAGAAGGTTCATGTTGCAATAAAAGCAGAGGCTGTCTTCAGTGTGTAATCCAATGTGTAATCCCTCCAAACTGTCACACTTGTTGTTAAATTCCAGTAATTTCATCCCATGTAATCGGTCACCCTGCAGAGGAAGCGATGCAGAGAGCAGAGGAAGAGAAACACAAGCGGTGAAAAGAGCGATTTCAGGGGCGCAAAACAAAATGGTTCACAAAGCTGCAGAAGAGGGCTCTCCCTCCCACTCATGTACCGGCAGCGGTCGGCTGAATCAACTGAAATGATAACGCAACCTTCTGCAACACCAACCACGTTGTAAAACCTGTCCCGGAAGGACCGTTGATTTTAATCCTACAGCACAATTATAATTTCATCTATTCTGTTACTGCGCTTGAAGTTGTGCGCTCTAAAATATACAGAAACTGGATATTTTTGGACAAAACTGGGAGTGGCTAAAGCACAGTCTTAAAGGCATAGTCAAGAGGTCGGCTGACCTTTACGAAGTGGAAAGAAATGCACACCCCGCTCGAACACTAATGTGAGAGAGTTAGACCGGATATCATCAACAGCTGCAGCTAAAAAGTGTGTATTTCTCACTCCGGGGTCATTTTCTCTATGTTAATGAGGAATGATGAGGACTCGCGAGGTAATTATGATTACAGTTTTCATTGTGTGGAACTGGTAATTGGCCAAATCAGCTCCAAACGCCCTCTCTGTCTGCGACTCCGGCTCGACTCTGTCAGGCAGCGCGGCGCGAGGCTGTAATTAGCTCGGCTCGGCTTTGGCGTCACCCGTCAAAGTGTCAAAGTCCTCGCTTTGTTCTTAGCCCAGGGTAACCCGCTCCTGTCTCCGAGACGGAGCTCACGCACACCGAGCCCTGCACGACTACAAAACACACTCTGTGGAATCTGTGCTGTCCCTGATGCAGAGGTCTGGAGCTCTCTGGTCCTCGAATTGAGATTTAATAAACCTATTCAAGTCATATGTCCATCAGAGCGAGACGCTAAAGGCAGAATATGTGAGAGACAAGTGGTGGGCAGACAGCGTGAGTGACCTTAAACACACAAACACACTAATCCTCTGGCCAGACGGGATCATTATCACTGATGTATTAAATTAGAGCTCCTCTCTATATTAAGATATGCATGTGTGTGTGTGTGTGTGTGTGTGTGTGGGAAAGTATTAATATACAGTATGTTAGGCCAATCATGTTGGAAATTTGAGAGCAGTGTAGAAAAAATAACCCCCGTCTCCCGTCTTACACACACACACACACACACACACACACACACACACACACACACACACACACACACACACACACACACACACAGAGGTAGAGCCCCTCATGAATTTTTTAACCTAGGTTCATTATAACATGAATGATTAAAGTGGTTGGGCTCTGGTATGGGGTCTTCCTCAGCCTGATGAGGGGCCGTATGCAGGACCGGATTAATGGAAGAAGTTCCTGATTTAGTAGTTCTGAACTCTGGCTGACACGCTGCTCGTCACATCGTCACTTTGCGCCGGCTTTTAGTCATTTTCTACCGGGAAAGTGGGCCCCGTCTGGATTTCGCTTCCAATTTTATGGAGGATCAGATGTAATATTCATGACCTTCTGTACACAGGAGACTCTTAATATTGAAGATCAGTGTGAAAAGAGCTTTTTTTCCCTCAGGAGGAGTTACACCAACAAGACACCAGATTAAATGATAGTTTAACTCATTTAAATCATGTAGCATATAAATTTAATTTATATACTATATATACTATACTATATAATGTTACGCTTTAGTTGTATCGTCTTCAGCTCTCTGTCTCCATCTTATCTGCAGCATGCTTTCCAGGCTGATTTCCCCCTCGGACATCATTTCACTTTTATCTGATCTTATTAGCCAAATTTGCCTTTTCCTCCTGCACTTAGTGGTGCATCAGGAGGAGGAACCGACCCGCCCTCCTCCATTTAAAACAGGCGCTACCTCAACGCGACCGCGGCGGGGCAGCGGACATCGAATTCCATCCCCGCAAAACATCAGCCGGCATCTATCTGGTGGTGACAGGCTGAGCCTCCCAGTCTCAGGGGGGGGACAGAAGCCCCATTAACACAAGTGATTTGTCTCCTCCTCTACCTAAAGTAACCTTTCCACAAACTACACCTCCGGTTTGTCCCCCACTGTATTTAGACTACATGGCACCAAAACTGTCAAAGCCTCCATCACAATACTAATGAAGCTCTGCTACTGAATTTAGACCACGCAATGAAAGATCCCACATAATCTCCTCTGAATCCAATACTGATTACTTTCTTGTCAACAGGATGAGCTGAGTCAACCTGCCCTCAAATCGTCTTGAGGACGCCTCAGACCACCAGAGAGGCTGCAGGGTCTGACACAAAACAATTCTCCTTCTTCGGTACTATGTATTTGGTGTTACATGTGTTGCATTTTTGGTACATGCACACATTGCATTTCTTAGCAGGACAGGATCGATCCGGCCTGCAGCGCATCACAATGTGCACGTACAATTACAAACAAAAGGCCAAAGATTCGCCGTCGAGAAGAAGCGCTTCTCGAGCGAGCTTATAGCGAAGTCGGCGGGTCAAGTCAGCGACCGATGTCCGACAGGGCAAAGAGTTTAGGACGCGTCTCTTCGACATAATATGACAGCAGGATAAAACAATGTGATCCATACGATGGAGGATAGTTAAACATGCAACGAGCTCAAGCTGCAGCTGAAAACTGAAAATACAAACACGTCTAGTTGGAGGTCAGCGCATTGCAAACAGATCGTGGGGGATTGACATTTGGAATAGTATTAACATGAGTCCAGTTACAACAGATCTGATACTGTACTGCCTCCAGTTGACACACACAGTAGCGCTTGTTTCAGTTAGCTCAAGAAAACACTGGAAAAGCTGTACTTAAACCTCTTTCCACGGCCACGCCCCCGTCATCATTACAGCAGTCTAATGTTCCGGTTAAATGTGAAAGTATTTCTGCCTCTCATCCTGTCGTCGACCTTGCAGACCCCGCTGGATAGCTGAGCCGCACACTTCCTCCGTTTAGGAAAAAAAAAAGGAGATTCAATTATGATGTTATTCCCCACAAACTCCGAAAGAGCCGCAGGAGCATCCTTGTACCCGACTGATGCGTCTCTCAATGACACAGACGCAGACGGAGGCATCGGCGTGTCCTCTCTGCAGGACGAGTCAGACGTACAGGTCGGCTAGGGACAGACAGGAGCGTGAACAGGGGGATACAAGAGAGTTTCTGCCAGGTCAGCAAGAAATACTGGCAAACCAAAGCACCACCAAGTGTCATGTTGACCTGATGATGGCGCTAGATTAAAAGAGACGGGTCACCAAAGGTAGGACAATTCATCAAATAGTAGACGAGACATTTAACCTAAAACCTTATAGACGGTCTTTTCAGACTCACTTTGTTTGTTTTCAAATGATGTCAAAATAAAGGCGTACGGGGAGCAACCCATCATCAAAGACGCTGAGATACTTTGCCAACTTCTCTACTTGCCGCGGCCTCATCGGACCACAATGCATTGCAGCCACAGCACACGCCATGTACTAATTAAAGGGAACGCATTCTCAGCTGGGAATGCCCGCTCTCTTGTACTCGTTGCTTCGCTCTCCACATGCCTGTAAAAACCCACAACCACACGGAATGAGTTCACTCCAGCGGCTGGAACACGTTCACACACGTTCTGGGAAAACTACTGACCCAACTGGAAGCAGTGAATTATCAGAAAATAATGAAATACTGTAGAGCAAACATCATAGCTGAGCTACACTAAAACAACATGATCTAAAACATAGGTTATCCTCAGCCAGGAGAACAGGACAGAGCAAAAGGAGGCCAAAAACAGCAAGCTACCGTACATGTCGCATGGTTGTAGCCAGACATGTTCGGGTGCCTCGAGTCTCCTCCCTATCAAAGTCATCCGATCAATAATTCATTCAGCCATTTGCCAAATCGCTGTCTGTCTGACCCCGAGGCTCCCCAGAGTGTGAGCGTCTGAGACACAGAAGAACATGTGGCCACAAACGAGGCCGACTTCCTCTTCCCTGACTCTCTGTGTGGTTCTGTTGTAGAACGGTAATCCTTGTAAGGATGTTTGTGAAGGAAAGTGAAATCACGCTGCCAACACCGGGTTTTCCAGAGGGTGAATTCAGGATTTTAGGATTAGAATTTAATTTAATTTGAGCAAGGAATAGGTTGTAGCTGTTCAGGTTCATGTTATGTAGAGGATTAGGTACACTACATGGCCAAAAGTATGTGATATGTGATTTTTTAAAATGTCATTTCAAACCCGCTGGTCGTCTTGGGCCCATCTGTGTGGAGTCTGCATGTTCTCCATGTTCTCCTCATGCTAGCTTGGGTCTTATCTTCGGGTTCTCCGGCTTCCTCCAACAGTTCAAAGAAATGCAGGTTCGGCTCATTCTAAATTGCCGGCAGGTGTGATTGTGAGCGTGAGTGGTTGTCTGTCTCTGTAAAGTCAGCCCTGCGACCCGTCCAGGATGTCAGCTGGGATTGACCCGGTGAAGGATTAGCGGTTCCAGATAGCGGATAGATGATGGATTTCAAAAACCACGGCCATTTATCCGCCGCCTCCTCCCTCGGTCTGTGATTTTGGAGCGTTGCCGCCGGGGATTTTCTCCCATTCAGCCGTAAGAGGTTGGACACAAAGTTTGGAGGAACGCGACTATCTAAAATATCACTGCAGGCTGCACAATTAAGATGTCCCTCCATTGGAATTAAGGGTTCTAGTCCAAACCATGACAAACAGCCCCAAACAAAAGCACACAGTGTATGTGTCCACATGGGCACAAAGCAGCGAGGCAGCTAATCAATGGCATGAAAGGCCTCATAAGTGGGACAAACTGTTAGTTCTTTGTGTGTTCAACACTATCCGTCAATCTGAGTTTGTTCCTACCGAGACGGAGTAAACACAGGGAGCTCCAACGAGTCTTAATACGACGCATCGAGCACTCGGCAAGTCTAAATATTACCGACTAAGAGCCAGAGGTGATCAAAGGCGTCTCTCGTCTCTCCCCTTCAGTTGTTGCTCGCCTCAGTGGGAGTTGTTCTCTTTAAGGTCGATGCTGACATTCACCTCCACTTAAAACGCTTGTGTGTTGTCAACTTTCTTGTGTCAGCTCATTTATGCAGCAGCACAAAGGAAGCTGCGTTAAAAAGAGAAGGAACGGGACAAGACAGGCGGGCAGATGTGGCTGAGACTCAAGACCGCTTTGCTCTTTCAGACCTTCACATCTGGAGCTCCACATGTTCCAGATTATGTGCAGCACGGCCTCCAGCGCTGCACCACGGGAACATCAAAGCAGAAATCCGGTCGGAGCACGAGGGCAGCTTTTCTCAAGTCCCCGCTGCCTCCAAATGTGCATGCATACGTCGAGGCAAACGCAAGAAAAGCGCCTCCAAGAAAACCGTCTAATCCAACTCTGCAGCCCGAAGGGTTAGCGACGTGAGCGGAGGGTCGCCGGTTGAAATCCGACGAGCCGATGGTAAAATGCGGTCGGGAATTGTGTGACTGTAATGCTGCGGAGGGCAGCGACCAGTAAACGCTAAGGGCTGGAAGTTAGGATTACTTTCATTAAGGATTCAACTATTAATCTTTAGAGTCACATGTCAGAAAGGTTGAAAAAAGCAATTTCTTAATCCACTAAGGTGAAGGCCTCAAATGATTGTTTTGTCACAGCAAACGTTTTGTGCATTTTTGCATGAAATGCTTACAGCATTCTTAATTAATCAACTTATTCTTTCAGCCCTAGAAGACACTGACAGCTGACAGATGCAGGCTGGGTAAGAGCCGCTCTAGATGCTAAAGCACACACTAATATAAGTTCTGTGAGATCGTTCTATCCTCAGTGCGTTTGTCGGACTCCTGTGCGACTCCGATCGTTAACGCCGAGGTGTGAGGATTAATAGCTCGGCTTCTTAAAGTCCTTTACTCCCTCTGCTCTTCTGGCGCAGACGTGGTCATTAATTTGAGCACCGTGACGCTCTGTTTGTGAGTGTTGGTTTTTATACGCGACCCGCCGCCTCCTCGCGTCTCCGCCGGCAACAAAAAACGACCTCGGGCCGCCCCTCACCAGCACACGGCCACGCTTAGTTAATGCCTGGTAGCTGTTTGAGGATGTGCGGCGCACGCCGGGTCTAACTCTGATTTGTTTTGTTTTTGGGGCTGCTCTCAGATGCATGATGTAGTCTGAAAAGAACTCCATGTGGACACCTGCACAGATTAGGAGGACACCAGGAAATGACGCTGATGTGTGATAAACACGCCGAGGTCAACAGGCGGTGGAGACGGATGTTTATAAGAAACAAACCTTTTGGAAGCAGCTTCCCCAAAACACATTTACTGATCTGATGCACCGTCTTTATAGGGAAGTCGTTTTATAGATCTTATGTTTTGGTTAGTTTTAGTTTAGCCTCTCACTGTTTTATGTTGCACTTTATTTTTACTTATTAAAAACCCCTTGGTTCCCTTGGTTCCTGCTGCACCGTCCTTGAAACGGGGGGGGATGTTTTCCCAAGTCCCAGCCTGTTCACCCAAAACTCCTTAAAGACCAGAACCCGTCATAGCCGAGTATGTGTAGGTATGTCCGACCGTGGCTTGTGTGTCCCTTTAGGTGACAGACTGAGCTTTGTAAAGAAGCGTATTGATTTGCGACGCTCCCGAGCTGTCGCTGTTGTTAACCCCAGTTTCAACAACACATGCCGGTGACGGGGAAATCGATGCGAGTCACCAAAAGCCTGCTCCGCTTCGGAGGGACCGGGTTGGCAACGCGTGGCTCTCAGATGGCGACGACAAGCCCCATCAGACAACTAATGAATGCTGAGAGGAGGGAGGAGACCGCAGAGTGTGACAGAGACCAACTGAGACACAGACAAAGACTGAGATCGGACTGGACTGACAGCGGCTTAAAGACGAGAGAGAGAGATTTAATTGTTTAAAAGACCTTTTGAAGAGCGAATACGATGTATTCTCAAGTGGTCCCGCCTCTAATCGTACTTTTTAAGAAGAATCTTTTTTGTTCCATGATGAGTTCAATAACGCTCAAAACTAAAAAAGTGTGTGAAAGACATCAGACAATGTCTTCAAAGTTGTCCTGTGCAGTAGAAATAGATACTGATCTATTAAGCCAGAGGGTCTGTCATGGGTGCTAGAAGCCCATTATGGTGACTCTGAAGTAAGCTAGATGATCACAACTGACCTCACTCTCACATATGCACACCAACAACCACAAACACACACACACACACACACACACACACATGCTACAATTCAACTGTATCCTATAACTTCATTAGAGGCTGAATCAATAACTAGTTAAAGATGCAGGAATGAGTTCAAACTTTCCTAATAACTCTCAAAAGAAACCAATCTCCGCTCTGCTTCTGCGTGGGATCTCACTACGAACCCCTGAACACGAGGTCTTCACACCGCCGTTGCAGACCTCCAGCATCTCCATCGAGATGAAAGGCAGAGGGTCGCAACCACGCAGCGCGAACCGCTAACGGATGAATCAGCGACGAGAGAGCGCTTACAGCACGGCTGGCATTTTGGAGAGGTCTGAGGAAGAGCTGGGCTCCAGAGATGCCGGGAGAAGAAGGTCAAACGGGAGAAGAAGGTCAAACACATGTGAGAGAAATAGAGATGATGTGAAAAGGAGCATTCATATAGAAAAGAGACGCGAGTCAAGAGCAGGCTGCAGACAGAAGAGAGGTTCAGCGTGAAGAAATGTTAAGGCACGTTAACAGGACTACCGCCAGGACAGGAAGCAGAAACAGAAGACAGAGTCAGGACCCTTTGATTTATTTCTACACTCATGGTCACGTCCAAAACAGGAACTGAAATATTAGGAAAATACAGTCAAGTCTTCACATTCTCAAGGACCACTTCAGGGTTCGGACCAATGTTTGATGCAAAATGAAAATGCTAACGTTAGAGCAATGGAGAACAAGTAAACTTTGACGTTTTGATTTCACACAACTTATTGACGGAGTCGGGACGTGAGCTTCACCACCTGGCAGCACATTTAAGGCAGGACTTGAATGTTATTGATTTTTTGGATGCTATTGGGTGATGCTATTGCCATGATGTCATTACTTTGTCCCCCAATCTCATGTCTCGTGATTTAATTTGGTTTTAATTAGTTAAAAACTCGTCCAACAACAAACTCAAAGGTTTTTATTCTGCATGAAATCACATTTTTTGTTGCGCTAGAAGAACAAAAAGATCTACAAAAATGTCTATAAAATGCAATTATGAAAAGTACTTTCATGTATTGTCGTTTGTATATTAACGGCGTGGTTCTGCATGAATATCGTAAATTATTGGTGACTTGGTGTGGAGATACTTTTAAGTTCAGTCTTAAGCATTTAAGTTTGAACAAAATCATGTGTGACAGCGAGCTAAAGATGCATCAAACAGCGTATTGACATATTAGTTCTGTTTACTTTGTGTGTGGTTCTGTCACATTTGCAGGACACCTTCACATAATCACTTTCATAATACCCGTTCTCCAGAACTCCCTTGTCTCCAGGCTTCCGAGGCAACCTCTCTCTGCACAAGTCGACCATGTGATTGGGCCTGGTGTCAAAGTCATTTCTCACCCGATAATGTAAGACGTTCTTTGATTAAACGCGATTATTGAATCATTAAACGGGGGTCACCTTTTTGAAACCGTTGTAATATCAGCGTGAAGACGAGTTTAACTGGTGATTCACAGCAACAGGTCTGAATATAGCTTTGGGTCAATTTCAAAGGCTGTTTCATTACATTTCAAATTACCTGGCGTTGATTGCACCGGTTTGCTGAAATGTGATTTAAAATGGTATTTTTAGAACTCTGCTGCTGGTTGGAGATGAAACATCTGTCCCTTCAAACGGAGAAGGAGCAGCGTCAGAACTGTACGCCTTAAAGTCACAGTTATAATTGTCATGTTATAAAAAGACAAGAGTAGAAAACCAAACAAGAGAAGGAGAACGTTAGACGATGAGACCAGAGAGGAGGATGTTTAGCAGAGGTCTGATCTCTGCGTCTCCTGCCGTCCGGGTCAAACTTCAGAGGAACCGACGAACTCTGACGGACGGCGACAGAAAGAGAGAAACGCTAAATATGCGCAGAAGATTCAATATAAATGAAAACAAAACACCCCAAGTGAGAAGTGTAGTGATGGGGAACCTTAGTCCATGAACCACGATGTCCACGGTTTGAGTTCAGCCGGACCTTCGTTGGTCTCTGTCTGTCTCTCCCCTCATTACACACATGTAAGCTATTTCTGCAGGTTTTTGGAGACATTTCCACTCCTTTTGACGGCGGCTGCTCGTGTATTCATGGGGCATCGTTGTGCGTTCGCGTAGTTTCGATAGAACCACTGACTCCACCACGCTCGACAGAGACTGATTAAGTAAAGTTGAAACTAATTTCCAAAACAAACTTTCAGAGAAATAACATCTCTGATTGAATCTCTGTTATCCTTTCACACGAACGTGTTCAGAAAGCGAGCGACGTTAACTGGGAGTTGGTTTACTGGACGCAATTGGATTGATCCTATCGGGCTGAAGCTCTTTGCAGAAGATAGTGAGCCCACTGAGAACTGGCCTGATTCCCCTTTAGATCTCTGCAGCGCCTCCCTTTGCCAGATACTGGCCTGTGCTAGTCCTGCACCGGTTTGACAGGAGTGCTCCGATAATCTGGGGCTGCAGCACGCAGAAAGAAAACCCTGCGTCTCTCCTCGTGAGACAAAAGGAACCCTGTAACGCTGCATTGTGCTTGGAGGCCGATACGCAGAGACCACTTTTGGCCGTCGATCCGTGAGCCGCTGTTTCTGGCGCGAGGGGAAGAGTTTTTGTTTTACGGGAGGAATGAAAGAAAGAAACAGCATTCCTCGAGGTCCAACTAATCCTGGCTTTACATAAATTAAAACTCGGGGGGGGGGGGGGGGGGTGGACAAGTGAAGAGAGTGCAAACATGCTCTGACTACCAAGTCAACAAACTGTGAGGAGACCAAAGAGGGAGCAGTTCAACACTTCTGTGGGACGACACAGAAAGCAAAGGTTGTACACACAGTACAGACACAGATTTCTGTCTAAAAATAGTCTTTGAATAATAATAGTTATTATTATTATGAGCTCAAGAGAGGACGTCCCCCCTCTTCCAAACATAGAGACAGTAATAACGTTCTTTCCTGGATTTGGCTGAAGTGTTCATCAGAAGAGTTTCTCTCTCCAGCAAGAAAGAGCTCCTCGGTCCCTCCGGTCCCTCCGGTCCCTCCGGTCCCGGACCCCGTCGTAGGGAAAGCTGGGCCCTGAACTAACCTCCACCTTTGGTTCAAGTCCACGATAAAGACAGGCTAACTCACAGATTCAAAGGAGGAAAGACTCTGAAGATGAACTCCCTGGTTTAGTTACAGAACTCTCAGAGCTGGGAGGAGACTGTGTGTGTGTGTGTGTGTGTGTGTGTGTGTGTGTGTGTGTGTGTGTGTGAGAGACGTACGGAAGTTTGAGGTTTGAAGGCGAAATGAAGGAAACAAGACTGTAAAGAGCAGGTGTGCCTGAACACAGATTGGCGATTAGATTCACACAGTTGTGTCTCGAGCGTCACCGGTGTGACCGGTAGGGATACTTTAACGTGACGCTAATATTCCTCAGGTGTGTTCGGACTGAAGTTTTGAAGCAAATTACCATCTTGCATTTGACTGCAAAACAACAGGCAGAACCGTCGACACGCACCGACTGTCGCTGCTACCGCCTCGTACATTCATGTGGCTCCCCTCAGCTTCAGGTTTAGGACTTTTAAACCTTGTTTAACTCAACCTGGAGCCCTGATCCGTGACCGCCCGACAGCTCTGACACTTAATACAACACAGCAATAATAGTAAATAAATAATGTGATGAATAAAATATATAGATTTTGTACGTGAAGGGGGGGAGGGCAGTGTTCTTATAGCCTACAGTGGAGATGCCTTCATCTGCTTTGAGTCTTTCCTTTCTCTTCTATGCAATAGACACTAGATTACACCAGTATGTTGGCGTCAGCCCTGTACATAGAACTGTCTGACAGAGGTTAGTTCGCTACATGGTTATTCCTACAGGGTAGTTTGTGTGAATGGACAGAAGCGGTTGATTCTTCCGGGGAGCAGGTTAGTGCGTTATACCGCTATTTCATCCCCCAGACAGTCAGGAGCTCCCTGTCTGTTGAGAACGTTAAGCAGCCTCAGCGTCTCCTCGTCCCTCCCCCAGCCAAAGATCTCCATCCCCCCCTCCTCCTCCTCCTCCTCCCCGTCGTCCTCCCCGTCGTCCTCATTGTCATCGCTGTCGTCCGTGTTCGACTCGTACTCCGAGGCGATGCCCGACTCGCGAAACCTCTCGGCAAAGTCCAGGCGGCCCAGAGCTTTGAGGTCGCGGGACAACAAGTCCGCCGTGCCCCCGGACACCTCTCGGCCTCCGCTCTCGGGCCTGTCGGCCGTGTGCGGCGGGGGAGGCGAGGGGAGCTGAGGAGGCGGAGGCCCCGGGAGGAAACGGAAACACTCCAGTTTGAGAAGACACTTGTCCCTACCTAGGGGGCTTCCCAGAGTCCCGTTGGAAGACAGGAAGGCGCTGCCGGTCCCGTCGGCGGAGCCCAGCGCGGGCAGGTTGAGGGCGGACACGTCGGGTTTGGGCGTTGTGGGGTCGCAGATCACTGGAGGCACCGTTGACCGGAAGGTGATCTCCAACAGACTGTCCTGAGATCCCACTGCGGAGAGGAGACGCGACAGGAAAAGTGATGAATGAGCAAAGGGAGGAATAAAGGACATATCATATTTCATACCACATTCAAAAGCTCCACTGTGCCTCCATTTAAATTCATCCGCCGTCACCCCTGCTGCTGGATCACGACAGAAGAATAATGTATGTGATATAGATATCTGTGAATTGTGGTGGAAACAAAATCCATCACTCAGTTACCAATAAATCAGTTTTGTATTGGGTAAGCAATGAAAAGAAAACACGTTTCAGAGCATTTCATCATCGTCGGGGCTGCTCAGCGAAACGTGTTTTGTTTCCTTCTTTATGGAAACAGAACAGACCTGCAGCTCACAGAGAGAAGGAATGTTTCTGCTACGGACCCCCGAGAAGCATTAAACACTAACAGAAGTTTGTAGTTTCAGTAGCAGCGTCTATAAAAGAATATCCACAGAAACGTCTGGAACCGCCCCTCAGGTGTAATCCGTTTCCTCTCTGTTGTGCGACGGAAATCTAAAGTCTGCGCCGCTGTTTTTATCAGACGCACGTGGAGCGTGAAAGGCGGCGTTCAGGTCGAGCGATGAGTGAGCGAGAAAAACTAATTAAAAGATGCATTACAAAGCAAGCGGGGACTCGACCGAAAGCAGCCCAGAGTTCTCGCGGCTCGGGGGGGGGGGGGGGGGGGGGGGGGGCAGAGGTGTGTTGTTTAAGGTACCGGTGAGGAAATCAAATATGATGCAGGAAGTCATGCTGGAGGAACAGATTCACGTGTTTTATGGTTTATCAGAAGAATACTCCAGCTGTGCAACACTTTGTAATACTCACACACGCACAATTTTAACAACTTTGGAAACTTATCGCAGAATTCAAAACATATATTTTAAGAGCATTCCCTCGAGAGGACCTCTTCTCACCAGCCAGGCCAGGTTCCATGCTGCAGGAGTCTACTGAACGCCGTGAAGAGGCGGTGGAATAGACCTTTCTCTTGGTGGACATTGTGGTCAATAACCATGCTGAGCCAACTCTTAAACCGACACACTACAGCTGAAATGCTCCCGTAACTGATGCATATCTGTGTTTAAGGTCTACTGCATCGAAAATGTCGGATGTATATTGTGAGATTTCATCGTATATTTTGCGTCCATCACAGTTTTCCTGACCTTCTGCGAAATGAGGTCTTTTTAAAAAAAGAAAGTCCAACATGCAGAGGTGGCAAACAGACAACATCTTCCCCCACCGACTCTCTCAAATGTCGGCCGATCAGAGAGCAGATTGCCTCTCGCAGGGTGACGACCGGAGGGCCGGCTGGACCGCGGCAGCGCCGAGAAGATCGTCTCCGTCTGATTAGTCAAACAGGCTTAACAAAGTGTGAGGCTGCTGGGATGGAGACAGAGGATACAGGAGGTCGCGGACGGAAAAAACACACACAGCTTCCAAAACGTGTGATGTGCACGATAAACAGAGCATTGAGGGGGAACCTGTCTCACACGCTTTAATGCTGGAATCTCTATGAAGACGCCTTTCTATGTCTGCAGCACCATCACTCTGTGTGAGTGTATGCAGAGGCTGGTTGCTAAGAACCGGTCTATCTACCGAGCCGAGAAACTCCCTCGGCTCAGACTGCATCGTGGGGAAGCAAACGGACACCGGCCCCCCCCCCCCCCCATGCCAGGAGCCGAGCTCCGCCTCGCCGCTCCGTCAGTCCCGCGCTGGGAGCCAACACCGACTCGCTAGGGCCCGCTGGAAGGAAAGGGAGGCCCGGGAACCAGAACCCGGGCCGCGTGGAGCCGACCGTCGGACCCTGCTGTAACATCATTATTGCCATGTCTGTTTTGCGAAACGGACCTTGAGGCGTCGTTCCAAACGGGGCCATCTGCGTCCGCAATCCGTTTGATTTATTTCACTTGCACTTCCAGGAATTTGTTAAATGACTTTTAAACATTCTGGATCATAATCCTTCAAATCATTTGTGTTACTTTCTCAAGTGTCTACTTATATATTGCTGATGCATCCCGGAGTTGTCGATATAATATTATGATGCCCAACTTGATCCAAAGGCAGAATACATTTCTACTGTTGAAATAGTAGAAATGTTATTCTAGTCAATAGGGTTAGGGGTTATTTTAAGTGAATGATTGACGGGCTGTTAATCACCCATGCACATAGAATTCATGTTTTCAATGGTTACCTTCCTGCTCACTTGTCTCTTTACTATCCTGGACCAATGAGATCAGAATATCTAAAGGAGATGGAAGGGATGAGACGTTGCTGCAGGCGTGCGCTCATGTACTGTGTATGAACTGCAGCAGGCAGTGTGTGTGTGTGCATAGGGTCTCTCGTGTGATCCACTTACTGGAGTTGGGTCCAGACATCTTGAGCTCCAGCTCCTGAATCTGTTTAACCAGCAGGGAGATGTGCTGCAGCAGGTCTTTGTTCTGCAGCAGCAGCTGGTGGACTCTGGCCTGGGCCTCCAGCCGAGCCGTGGCCTCCGCGGTCAGCTGGTCCTTCAACAGGTGGACCTGCACAGGAGGAGGTGGGTCGAGATGGGCAGATAGAGCCGGGGGGGGGGGGGAAGAGGGGGTAATAACAGATGCTCAGTGTCAACAAACACGTTCCTCAGGTCAATATCAGCACTGCTTCAAACTCCTATCTGAAATCGACGCAAACGGATCAATCAGTGACAATCCGTGAGGGGAAAAAAGCCCACGAGTGGAGCTGGACACGCTTCATGTAAAGAGCTGAAGCACTTTAAAGCCACGACCAGCTGACCACATCTAGAAACAGACACTCGTGATCCTCCTGGTTTGACCATCTATGCACTTAGCGATTGTTTTGAACAGTGCTGAATATTTATGACTATGACTATTGGGCAGGCCATTGGGAATACTACGAATCTAATTATGCTGTCTTTTTGTTTCATGCATCAATAAAATCAACATTTAACGTTGTCGTTGGGAGTCACAAAGCAAACATTCACTGGTGCCTGACTGGCGAGTGTGTTCTGTTTTATATACTTTGTTATTGCTCTGGCTTCATATCCGTCTATTACATTGTTATTACAGGCGCAGCGGCGCTCCGGTGGCTGCTCTGATCCTTGTGTAACCTCAGCGCCACGGTCTGCTGTGGTCTGCAAGATTAAAGCAGAAACTCTCTTTCAAAGACTGCGTCAACGTTCTGAATCATTTATTATGGCGCACACATGTCCCACACACACACACACACACACACACACACACACACACACACACACACACACACATGCTGTTGTAGCAGCACTGAGTCCCCTTTTTACTTCAAAGTACTCCCCAAATCAAATGTTAGTGGCCCCGCCTCACCCGACTCCGCCACCTCCAAACCTGAGCACATAATTGCTTTCAACAATTTCAAAAGGAGACATTTTCAAGGTTTGAAACGGAAAGAATGGTTCAGAAGAAGCCCGGCGTGTTGAAGGAGCCCACTTACTAATGACTTTCTGACAAGAGAGGCTGCGTGGCTCTCACTGCTTTGATGAAGCTCAGGCCCGGAGTTTGAACACAGTCCAGCAGGACTTCAAATGTCGGCGGTGAAACGGGCAAAGAGGCGCCGAAGGAGAGGATGTCAAACCGGGCTTTTATCCAGCGACACCGCACGCATGTTGAAGAGAAAGAATGCTGAAGTGCTTCTTAGTGCTGACATTAGGAAGTCCTCTTCTTTCTCTTAATGGCGTCTTGTCAGTAAACCGTTTCTACTCTGTTGTGAACATATAAATAGCTTAATCAGAATGCGGCGGCGGCGGCCGTAAAACATCCAGGAAGGCAGCTGGTGTGAAGGGAGCGACGGGAGCGCTGTAGAATCACGGGGCCCCCTGTGGAAGCAGAAGTTCACTGGAACTCGTAACGACTGCCCGGATTCTCATGTCGGCTCGACGTGGTAACCGGGGGTAACGTGGGCATCTTGACGTCAGTGGGGACGCACGTCAAAGGGTCAAACTACTGAACAAACTGGAATTGGCATTTGAAACACAGAAAGTCCTTCAATGAACTGTCTGAAAATCTATTCTTACTTACTTACTTAACTGTTGTATTTAGGCATTAACTAATAGACTGTGTTGTTGTTCCAATTTGTACTGTATCTAGTAATGTAGCTCAATGTTTCTTGTTTAGCACATACATATACATACATATATATATATATATATATATATATATATATATATATGGACAAACACTGAAATCATGTCTTCTAACTGACATGATTTCAGTGTTTGTCCATATATACATATATATGGACAAACACTGAAATCATGTCTTCCAACTGACATTTTTTGGTTGTATGTATTTCGTTCTGATTGTGGTTTACATTAGATCATTAGTGTCTAAAATCCACAGCGTCTGTCCCGAGGCGTCCATCTCACATCCGCTGCTCAGACAGAAGTCGTCTGCTTCCATTATCCTGCTACTCGCCAAACAAACGGCGGTGATTTCTGATTGAGGCCAGGCTGCCTCTGCAGAACTCATCTGTACAGGCCGACGCCCTGACGCTGACTGTGGCGGTGTAGTTTAGAGCCGACAGGAGCTCCATCTCGAGCGAGGGAAGAGTGCAGCTCGACGTAGACACCGCTGACGCCTCTAATGGAGCGTCGGCCACGCCCACACGGTTCACACCGAGGGCCTTGGGAGCGAGTGTCACGTTTGTCCCGATGCCGTCCGCGTTGAAAGTCTCTCACTGAGCTGCGATGGTGAAAGGACGCCGGACATGCATGAATATGCAGAAACAGTAGTGAACAAAGCTAGGAAAACAAACGTTTCTTCTAAGAAGAGAGATATGAAAGATGTGAATATCTGATCAAAAAGGAGAACAACGTCTCGTCGCGATGCGGCCCGCTCAAGGTTACATCTGGTTAGACCCGGTTTCTGTGGAAACAAGAGGCCGGTCCCACAGATACAATATGAAAATGGAATGAAAAATGGATAAGATGAGAAATGATAAGCCGTAAATTATTAACTGTATTATCTCTCCGTTTGCTTTGGTCCAGCAGTACGTCTGTTCATCTGGCCATGTGTGTGTGTCTCCATCTCAATGCCTTCTTATGGCTCCACCTGATCACTTAATTCATAAATAAACACAATATTCAATCAGCGTTTTCATTAGGCTTGTCATTAGACCCTTGACCTGAACTGACTCTAGTTTGCTCAATAAATCAGATGAAGGAATACATAGTTTGTCCGTGTTTTGTTGTCACGTTTACAGTAAAAACCATGTTAAAACTAAATCAGATCATTATTTTATTCATGCCGTATCATGTCTTTTTGCTTGTATTCATTTGTCTTTGTTATATGTATTATTGTCTAATATTGGTCTTCGTTGTTGCTCTTCTTTATAACTCTTGATTCCGCATCCAAAGATCACAGTGTGAGCGCAGTGAACCTGGATGTCAATAATCCTTTTTAAAACTTAAAGAGAGTAGATCTGAAAGTAGAACCCAGACAAAGAGCCAATTAAAAGGTGTTCCCCTCGTGTCCCCCTGTGGCGGTCCCTCGGTAGTAAACCTACTGCTCCCCGATGTCTTCTGCCATCTCATCTGAGCGTCGTGAAATTGATGGAGCTTCAAGCAGCTGAAGTGACTCCTTCAAGCTCTAATTAGGAAGCGGCATCTCGCTTCCTTTTTAGCGCTTTCTTTGTTCAAAACGGTTCCCCAGAACGGAACAGCGCCCGAGGACGACGCTTCATCTTCCCAACTGCTTCTCTCACAACCGTTTGATATTCTCTCTTCCTAAAAATGGAAAACACGTCTCTGTTTAAC
>NW_027176517.1:1356436-1421436 GCF_023349555.1 Cebidichthys violaceus | reverse complement strand
TATTCAAAGTGAGCGGGGCGGTCTGAGGGGACGGAGGGGAAATAAAAAACGGACGACCATCGAATTTCCACACGATGACTACTGGAGTCTGGCCCGCCGGAGGGAAACTCTCCCTATTACCATCTAATTCCCACACAAGCACTCGCTAATGCGGACTCTTAGTAGGCAGCCGGAGTCTTCCTCTATCGTCCGGCCTCTTCTTGTAGTGAGGGACAGAGAGAGAGAGAGAGAGAGAGAGAGAGAGAGAGAGAGAGAGAGAGAGAGAGACACAGAGAGAGACAGAGAGAGAGAGAGAGAGAGAGAGAGAGAGGGACAGAGAGAGAGAGAGAGAGACAGAGAGAGAGAGACAGAGAGAGAGACAGAGAGAGAGAGACAGAGAGAGAGAGAGAGAGAGACACAGAGAGAGAGAGAGAGAGACAGAGAGAGAGAGAGACAGAGAGAGAGAGAGACAGAGAGACAGAGAGAGAGAGAGAGAGACAGAGAGAGAGAGAGAGAGAGAGAGAGAGAGAGACAGAGAGAGAGAGACAGAGAGAGAGAGACAGAGAGAGAGAGAGAGAGAGAGAGAGACACAGAGAGAGACAGAGAGAGAGAGAGAGACAGAGAGAGAGAGAGACAGAGAGAGACAGAGAGAGAGAGAGAGAGAGAGAGAGAGAGAGAGAGAGAGCGAGAAAGAGTTAGTTTAACAGAGAAAGGTGAAAGTGAAACAGAAGACAGAAGACAGACGACACGGGAAGGAAGTCTCCATTTCTCAGACTCCAGCTGTGATTACACAAGCTGTCAAACAGACTGTCCCCTCCCACACACACACACACACACAGACAGACAGACAGACAGACAGACAGACAGACAGACAGACAGACAGACAGACACACACACACACACACACACACACACACAGACACACACACACAGACAGACACACACACACACAGGCACTAAACCACCCAAAGGTTAGACGGGGTCTGGCTTCTTTCACTGCTGACAGCCTCAGCTACAGATTTATAACTTTATAAAGGGCTCTCGAGACTAAAGGCTGGGAGATCACTCTGCTGTGGCTCTGCATGCAGTATCAGACCACACTATCACCTGCAACAGTCAGCATCTAGTAGTGAATATGTTTGCATTAAGTTTTGACACGGCCCTCATCGTGAATCATGTTTAACACGGGAGAGAGTCAGACCTGCAGGGACAGCTTTTCCAGAGTCATCGCAGGGATTTTCCAAACCCAGTCATAAAACCACCTTACTTAAAGAAGATATAATCAATATTTTACATGAACAGTGGATCAGATGAGTGCTTGTATTTAAGAGAAGACGCTTGTATTGATAAACCCTCAGAGAAATATGACAAAACTCAAGTTCTCCTCAGTTCTACGCAGCATTTCAGCTCCTTTCAATGCACTGCTCTGTTTATCTTAACGTGTCATTTTCCTCTGCAGCAGGGAGCCGTGTTCAGGGGAAAAAAGCTCTAAAAACCACCGTTCACTCCACTACAATTCCATATATTCACATCTATGTATGTATTTGTAACATTTTGTTTTACAAAGCAACGTTAAAGTCTAAACACCGGTGTCAGATCGGTTACTCGGCACCGGCCCAGCTGCCGGTACTGGGACTGAAAATGTCAGATTAATGCATTTCTAAAAGTTAGCGATAAACATAGTGAAGCATTTAGCAGCTCAGGGACCACATACCTCTCTCTGAGGTTCCTGGAGACCAGCCTCAGAGGTTGGACTCTTATGTAACAGACACACAACTCTAAATGACGGTTTGCTAACGAGCTACTCACAGGTTTCTCCTGTTTAAAGGGGCCGGAAAAAAAAGATGAATGTAGTTTTAACCTCATGAGACTAGAAAACAGGCCTGAATCTGTGGGTTATGTGTAAAATAAAGCTCCTTAAAACAAAGAACACGTCCGGTCTCTTGATGGTACTACTAGTGGTAACCTTCAGGTCAATTTTCTGAAATTTCTTAACATGACTTTCGATCTTTGTCGAGTCATTTGGAGGAATAGCAAAACATTACACATACAGAATACAAAGTATTTGATGAAAATGTCTTTTGACGCATGAAGCAAAAGGAGAGATGTTGTGGGCTGGATGTTCATGTCATTCAGAGGTGTTCTTGTTCAGAGGTGTGCCTTGTCAGGAGGCTCTTTTTGTCAAAGTGAGACGCTTCTTCAACACAGCGGCTAACAACGTGCTGCTGACACAGAACATCATGGGCGGTTGTGTGACCTTCTTGTAAATCAGGCCTTCCATCTCCTCTTATTTAACCGGTTAATGAATACCTGCACCTGAACCACAAATTTGAGGATTTCGTCGGCCTCGCACCATCTCAGCCGCCTTCGTTACTATTTCACCACAATTACGGTGTCCTAAATGCCATTCTTGTTCGCTCGGCCGACGGTTGCCTCGTTAATTTTAATAAGAGCCGCGGTTCGTGGTGGTTGTTTGTCTCGGTTCATAATAAATGAGTGAGCCGGAACGCCAGGTGAATCCAAGTAACGAGCTGCTAGGATAGAGAGACCACAGAGCTCTGGGCCCCGAGGATCAGGACCGGGATCAGCAAAAACCAATGTGTGGGTGATCCTACTCTGGGTTTAGTCCAGGTTAAGAGGTTTAATAAGCACTGATCCAGGACCAGGTACCCAGGATCCAGACTGAAACAACAGAACCTGGACATTTCAGTCCTACACAGCTGCAACACTAGTTATTAAAATACAGATTTAATACATCCATCATCGGGTGATGATTTGTCCTGCGCCGTCTTCAATTTGACACTGTTTGTATTGACTTTAATGGAAAAGACCTTTCTGAATCGGAAACAATTTGTTTTTTGTTACTTTACAATCTCCTGTTATCATTTTCCCCAGCATGTAGTTTATACTAGTTTATATATATATATATATATATATATATATATGCTACCCTGTGAGTTTGTTTTTACAGCAGCTGTCTATAGGATGTGTCTGACTCGGAGTCTCAGTAGAGGGAAAGTGGAACATGATTGCATGAATCTTCCATGAGAAGCTGCACTGAATGCGTTCCTGGCACAAGATACCGAATGTCAGCACAAACTGCGGGCTGACGGAGGGAGAAGTCGAGCGACGGAGAACGAGACGACGTGGAAGTGAAAGTGCGTCTGCTTTCTCTGAGCTGGTCTAATCCTAACCCCGCGGAACATTTGGGTAGACAGTCATTGAAACAACGGCCCGGATGATTCAAACCTGCAGACATGATGGACTCAGCTCCTCCTAAGGTCAAAAGCCTTTTCTGTTAACGTACCATAACATCACCAGATGTGCAGGAGTGAAAGCAGACGTGGATTAAAACACAGGTCGACGCGGCATGTTCACACTCTAAATGTGTCTGTGCTAAAATACTAAAATGATTGTTTTGGCTACTGGCCTTGTGGCTCCTCGTTGGTTGGCAGCTGAACGTTTTTTTTCACAACTTTACAAGTCTACACACACACACACACACACACACACACACACACACACACACACGCTACGAAATCAAATCATCAGACTGCAGGACTATCAAGAGAAGTGACCCCAGCAGGGAAAAACCTCGGCTCTCCAATATATATATAGTTTATATAGTGTGTGTGTATATATATATATATATATATATATATACACACACTATATAAACTATATATATAGTTTATAGACAGTGAAAAGTTGAAGGGCTGAATTTTTATTGCCTGCTTGTGTGTAAAAAGTATTGAAAAGATAAGTCTCTGTCCTGCAAGGTTGCTGAGGAGACAACCAGAGAGAAAAAATGTGTGTGTGTGTGTGTGTGTGTGTGTGTGTGTGTGTGTGTGTGTGCGTGTGTGCGTGCGTGTGCGTGTGTGTGTGTGTCTGAGGCACACAGGTTGTAAGTTAAGGCTTGGGGGAAAGTGGATGTCAGTGTTAGCTGTGGGTAAAGAACAGATAGAGAACAGAGGAGTCTAGACGAGAGGCTCACAACCTGTTCACGCGTGAGAACAATCGAGACTTTGTTGATATTGTTTTACAATATATAACAATAATACCATGAATACTGATATGGGGTTTCCACATTGTTCTCCCTCATTAGATTCTATGAATATGCAAATGCGTTCGACAAAAGACGTCTCCTGCCTCACCGTGTCCGCTGCCTCCAGTGTGTGAGACACGCTGCAGCAGATCGCCATGATGTCTTCGGCGGCGTCTCTTCCAGATTGACGGCTGCGTAACGTGTGTCAACACATCCAATTCCAAGTCACACAAAACAGGGAAACTGTGATTTCTACCATTTCACGTTTAACTCCACTCCCTCCTTACACCTCCGTCCTACGCGAGCGCTTCATGTCATCATCACGCCGCTGTCCCGAGCAATCAGGAGGATAACAGTCCCACGGGACGAAAGGAGCGACTACCTGAGCTTTCACCGACAGGCTCAGGGCTCCATGCTCTGGTACTCAGCCTCTGGAGAGCGCTGTGCTCATGTTTGGAAGCTGCTTTCAGTGCATCCCCAGAATGTTAAGCGGTCGGTCAGCTGCTTGCATACCAATCGGTCAACTATTAGTCCCATTCCCATTCATGCAATTAAACAAAGTGTCCATCGAAAAGAGAAAACAACATTCGGTGGTTCAGAAAGTGAATGCAATTAGTAAAAAAACGTCCACTGCAGCAGCAAAAAGACGAGTCAACGGTACTGTACCGTCATTACTGCTTCTCTTCACCAGTAATTGAACACTAAAAACAAGCACCACTGTACTCAGCGTCAGCTTTAAAAGGCCCCCAGAATCCCTCTTTTACTTCTCTTTCAGTGACTTGCTACTAAAATATTCAGGTGGAGGTTGAGAATCTGCATGTGAACGTCAGTATTTATGAAGAGAGGCTGTGTGACTCAGACAGATCCACACTGACACCACTCTGCACAGATATTAGACTAAATATGACTTCAAAGGACACCTGAGATGTCGGCTCAGAGGAAATCTGCTTTTCTGGCTTTACTTATTTCACTGTATCTCAATGATGCTGTGGTCTCAGAATGCCGCTAATCTGACGTAAAGGCAGAAATAAAGTAAATTAATTAAACATGCTCTAATTAATAATAATCTCATAATAACTTTGAAGAAGTTTCCTGGAAATAACTATGAAATTTGCTCCAAATTACAGGGACAATAAGAATTGAATGAAAAGCTGAACTTAAAACAAAGTAAATTGTATTTAATTATTAATTGTAAACTTCTCCATGGATATGTTGCATCTTACATTTGTATGGAGAGAGTTATGCATGTTCATCTGATCTGCTCTCTGCTCTGACACTCATCACTTCTTTTAATGAGCTCTGTGACTTCACAACATGAAACGTTAACAGTCACTTCAAACAGAGGACCCCTGACCCCTCGGGCCCCTAGCCCTGTAACCGGCGTGCTCGGTAATCCGTCCATGTAAGGTCACGATAATCTGAAACAATTGAGGCACACTAATGACAGGACAAGAAGAGAGAGAGAGAGAGATAGAGAGAGAGAGAGAGAGAGAGAGAGGGCGAGACGGAGGGAGAGAGAGAGAGACAGAGAGAGGGAGAGAGAGAGACGGAGGGAGAGAGAGAGAGAGAGAGAGAGAGAGAGGGAGAGAGAGAGAGACAGAGAGAGGGAGAGAGAGAGAGAGAAAGAGACAGAGAGAGAGACAGAGAGAGGGAGACGGAGGGAAAGAGAGAGAGAGAGAGAGAGAGAGAGAGAGAGAGAGAGAGACAGAGAGAGAGACAGAGAGAGGGAGACGGAGGGAAAGAGAGAGAGAGAGAGAGAGAGAGAGAGAGAGAGAGAGAGAGAGGGAGTACTGCCTGTAGCGCTACACTCATGGATCAGAGTGTTTACACCTGCCTGACAGCAACTGAAAGTAGGCCAGAGGCAAAAGCTCTGTCTGTAGTTCAGCCTCACTTTAATGCACACATGCCCATGTGAACACACTCATTCCTCCCATTGTCTAATTCACACACACACACACACACACACACACACACACACACACACACACACACACACACAGCCTATTGAAATGTGTAAGATGCAGTTATCCCTACACTGTGACTTTTGCCTTTCCGATGTTAGACTCAGACTAGACTTAGTAGTTACACTCTGACCTCCTCCCTCCTCTGATGCATGTATATTAAAATCCCTCGTCCTGAGGTGGGACCGCTGTGTGCTCACGGAGTCCTGCGGGATGGTTTGAACGCAGGGCGCCGAGGGATTCGTCAGTCTAACGGGAGCCGACAGGAAGAGAATGAACTTTAACACTCACAGGCTGCTTCCCCTTTCATGAGCTTCCAGGGGAAACCCTGTAGTGAATCAAATCCCTCCGCTCCGGAAAAACACACACACACACACACACACACACACACACACACACACACACACACACACACACACACACACACACACACAGGGGTTTATAATAAAAATGCATACGCATACACACTAATGTGAAGACACGCACATCTCAATCAATCAGTTACCTTGCCCCACTTATCCCTTCAGATTCCCCATTTAATCTGCAACGCTGCCAAGAGTGAGAAATGTGTGAGGTTAGAATATACCGAAAAGAATGGATACAGTTCATGTACACACACACACACACACACACACACACACACACACACACACACACACCGATGACCTGAGAATAGAGGTCTTTGCTGAGAGCTCGTTGTTTCAGTGATTTCACGCCGTGTTGCTTTTAATCAGGGGCGCTAATAAAAAAGGTCACATAACTCAAACGTTAATGGGACCTGGGGAATGTTGAGCAGCTGAAGAGCTTTTTGGTTTTTGTAGCTCTGAGTTAGGACCCAGAAACGGCTCTCAAAGTCTCGCTCCGGTGAGTCTCCATGTGCTGACTTGACTCGTACGTTTCACTGATACGGTGACATATGGAACCCGCCTACAGTAGTCGCCTGTCTGTTTAACCTCGAGTTAACTACGGATCACAGCTTTTCCTGCAAACGGGAATATTTGACACTATTAGCAGAAGGTGAAGGAGAACACTGAAAACTAAAAACTTCCTTTGAATCAGGTTTTGGTGCGTCTGACAAAACCAAGAGTTGGAAAAGGCAACTCTGTACATCACATCACCACATCACCGTCACGTTGTTTGTGCATCATATCACTGGAGATGATTATTCATGTTCACCCGCCTCAGCAAGGCTTCCCTAAACCGCCTACAAGTGGATCCTAAATGCTGCTGCCAAGCTTTTCATCAAGTCCTCCAAAAGGTCTCACATGACCCCCCTTTTGATTTCTATAAACTGGCTTCCCATCAAATTTACAATCCAGTTTGGGATTCTAGTGATCGCATTTAGAGCCTTGCCTGATCCAGCTAGCTTTTGTTTGTTTTTTAGTGTCTGCTATGTCTTCATGACCATTTTGTGACGTCTGCTATTGAGAGAAATAGATAAGAGATAATTGATTGCAACCAAAAACTGGAAACTTTTCAGGCCACAGCTTCTCTCTAATGATGAATCTTGGAGTATTACTGCCTTTTTGAGGAGCCCATTAGTCATGAAATGTGTTATTTCTCATATCAAGTATCTATATTTATTTCTGTTAATCTATAAAGTTTGGTAACAACGTAGAAATTAAAATCAAATGAAGACCTTAATAGGACTTCCTGCGTAGAACAAAGACGATGATATGATGTCGTGTCATCTTCCGACCCTATTTTCTACAAAATATGTTCATATACTGCTGATCCTCTAATGCATTGTGGAAGAAATGTAATTGCTGTTCAAAAAGAACAGGACTTTGATGATCAAAGATCAAACCTTCGTCCGTCTGCACACACAGGACCAGTCATTATCAAAGTGTCTTCCCCCCCCCCCATGTTAGACTCTAACACACTGTGTGAAGGTCAGGGAGAGATGGTGGAGTTTCCAATATTTAACCGAATGATCTTTACCTACATAACAACATTAATCT
Source organism: Cebidichthys violaceus (assembly GCF_023349555.1). Lineage (NCBI taxonomy): Eukaryota > Metazoa > Chordata > Actinopteri > Perciformes > Stichaeidae > Cebidichthys > Cebidichthys violaceus. Next base: position 1,413,490 of record NW_027176517.1, on the reverse strand, counting down.
CATTCACACAGGAGAACATAATGAATCACGTCGACAGTGAATGTTGTGTTGGTTCTTGAAATCATGTTTCAAAATGGATTGCAAACAAAAACCCAAACAAGAACACAACAATGAGGATGAAAACACAATGCTGTAAGGAACAAAGCAACACGAAGGGCCCGTCCAGGTCCTCCCTCGATCCTCACGAAGCAAAGCCGGGTGGTGGGAAGTAATACAAAAGAAAAACATAACCAATATAATTATGATGCACCAAGTTGATGCAGAGCTCAAGGTCTCAAAGCAAAGAGTAGTGGAGCACACACACAACGCTCCACCGGCTCCCCGGCCTCACCGTGCCGCGTCGTCCTCCCGCCGCCGCCTCGATCACAAACACAATTACACCCCTGGCCTGCACACTGCCGTAAAGCCCAGTAAACAACAGCTCCTCCGCCAGGCAGCCACGCTCACACACCTCCAGACGGGACGGACGGCAGTTCCTCTGGTCGCAGAGAAACTGCCGTTGGTGGCAAATCTCTAACGCCAACGGCAACATGTGAACCGGACGGACTAGCGTAGTCGTCGTCTTGGAGCTCAACGCACTGCAGACGGCTTCTGATTAGAAACCAGGTAGCGGGAGCTATTTCTGTACCGTTTCTGTTGATTCTGCTGGTGGTCGATACTGACGCGCATATTTAAATCGAGGTGATCTTGTAAATAAGAAAGCCTGAAAATATTGAAAGTAGTAAATGTGAGAGCTTGTGTAAACTTTGGAGATCCTCCGTTACACTCAGGGGTCAGCCTGACCCGGAGCTGCAGAGCAGATATTTGATTTCCTGCCAGGACTCCGGGTCTCAACGTGAACGGACTCTAGATGTTGATGCTCAGACACATTTCTGCAGCCGTCCTCGTGTGGACCTCTCTTTCCTTTTCTTGTTCGGTGATGTTGACAGCAGGATGTGCTGCAGGAAAGTCCGCCTTAACGCATTTAAACAACACTTAAATCAATTCAATTCAACACATTGTCAGTCAATCCCCTTTACCACCTACAGTATGTCGCATTTTCACGAACTAAATCAAGTGTCTGTCGAGAGAAAAACGTTTTCTAGCTAAGCTTCGACCTTTGAACTAATCATATATATATATATATATATAACAATACGGAGCATGTTGGAATGAATCGAGAAAGTCAGATATTAGAACATGAAAGCCGACATTACTTGTCAAAAAGAATATCCTGAGTAGCTGATGTCTTTCTAGTGTGTTAAGCTCTTCTGGCAGTAATAACCATTGCCTTCTTAAAGGTACAGTAATAACCATAGCCTTCTTAAAGGTACAGTAGTAACCATAGCCTTCTTAAAGGTACAGTAGTAACCATTGCCTTCTTAAAGGTACAGTAGTAACCATAGCCTTCTTAAAGGTACAGTAGTAACCATTGCCTTCTTAAAGGTACAGTAATAACCATTGCCTTCTTAAAGGTACAGTAATAACCATAGCCTTCTTAAAGGTACAGTAGTAATCATTGCCTTCTTAAAGGTACAGTAGTAACCATTGCCTTCTTAAAGGTACAGTAATAACCATAGCCTTCTTAAAGGTACAGTAATAACCATAGCCTCCAGTAAACCGCCAAACTAGTGGAAAGGATTTTAATCTGCAAGCTAGGAAAGCTGGGACGATAATTACGCATTCTACATTTTAAATATTCCAGCAAATGCACAAAATCCAGACTAATGCACTGCTGGAGTTAGTGGTAAAACTAAAACGCCTCAAACCCTTTCTAAAGTGATTTCTATTAGTGCGTAGTGCTTTCTAGACACGTTGGTGCCACACATGGAGTTCAGTCACGAGGAGATTGGACAGGAACCCTCTGCACCGCACATACATCATCACAGGACGAGTTACCTTGCTCTCCGTGTGGTTCAGATCGGGGGGCTTGGCTGTGGCGTCCAGATCCGTCACCCCTCTATCGGGGTTCAACTCCTCCGCCGCGGTCGCGTGGCTGGCGTCGTCCGCGTCGATGTCCGTCTCCTCGGTGACGGCCGGCGTCTTCTCGCCGCCGGTCGGCTCCCGAGCTGAGCCGAGGAAAGCACACACACATACAGGTGGATGAGCACGCACGCCTGCACACACACATGTAGGCATGAGCATGGCCGCACACACACACACACACACATGGGTGGACACACATAAACACACTCCAGTCAGAAACATTATCCACAGAATCACAGTAGGCAAGAGCATATGCTTAAATATAGAATATATGTAGTTTGTTCTAAGTGATCAGAGGTACACATCTTAACAAATAGAGCGATATTACAACGCAAATACAAATATGCTGCCAAACACACAGTTTAAACACAGCTCTCACACCCTGGCAATACATTTTTAATGGGACAGATTGGAGCAGGTTGGATACAGACCGTGGTTTTGCTGAAGCAGTAAACATTAACAATGGAGATCAACAATATTGCCCGTGTGTGAGACAAAATCAATGCGGACTGCAACAAAACAGTTTATGAGGATTTATTTGAATTTTTTAAACTTGGGCAAAAGGCAACCATGCAGAAACACACCGTCGCGATATTTACCACGTCAATACATCGAATCACTTGAAAACGAGCCACACATCTGGTCTATTAATACAGTTTAAAATATTCCAACAAAGTCAACACAAAATAAAAAAAAAGCCTAATATCTGGCAAAAGCTCCCGTGTTGATTTCACTAAATGGATGCAGAGACGCTCCTCGGAATCTTAAGACCGTCTTTGCCTTCAGCCGTCGGGACGTTTCTTGAATATTTCACATTTCGTTTTTTTGATACGCCTCACCAGGCAATTCACCAGAAAACAACTTGTCACAGTTGGAACACTTCGTCTCCCGACTACAAAGCCTGAGGTTTTGTTGTCATCAAAGTAAATTGTAAAACTCACTGAATTGTGGGTGCCAGCGGTCTCGTTACGATGCGCAGTTATTGACGACGGCCCCCTAGATAGAAGTGCGTTCGCTTCCTCGCGGCTTCCCTGTACTAGAAATATAAGATTGCACTTGGAGCCACTGGAACCGTGCTCGGTTAAGTGGCAAAGCTATTTCTAGCTAGAATAGATTGCAGCTACTAACGTTCACTTAAGGCTACCTCTCACACAGCCTCGTAGAGCGAGAGTCATCAAAGATGCAATGATTTTAAAAGCATAGAAAGGACTCAAAAGAAGAGTCGGGCGATGCCTGGTGCACACTTGACAAAACAACAGATTTCACTGACTTGAATGTACGCGTTCAAACGTGAAGGTAGCCAAAGCCAACGGTAACGCTACCTCTTCACATCGCTCTCACTTCTCAAAGGTATCCATCGTGTCCTGTGCTCGGTCGGGGACCAGAGACGGGGGAATATATTAAGAGTCGTAGACGATGGTTGCTCACTAAAACGTTAAGGTTTGCAGGATCTCAAGGACACTTCGGTAGAGGGGAGACTCTCACATTAGTTACTCGGCATCAAGGAAGGAAAAGGAGAATTAGGTCAAATGTGCGTCGTGTCTGTTTGATGTGCTTTGGCGGACATTTCAACAAGCTTCATTGCAGATTCACTCGCATTCAACGGACGTCACTGCCTTCGTCGGCTACTTCTTTCCTCCACTTGTCCTCTTTCCTTACACTACATTACATTACAGTCAATGTAAGGGAGCAATTTTGGGGTTAAGTGTCTTGCTCAAGGACACATTGACATGAGACCAGCGTAGCAGGAGCCGGGGATCGAACGGCCAACCCTCTGATTGAAAGGCGGCCCTGCTCTCCACTTAGCCACGGTCACCCTTCCTTCCTGTCTATCAGGAAGGGTCCTCCTCCTCCTCGCCTTCAACTACTCACCTCTGCTGTCCATCCCACATCCTCCTCCATCCATTCCTCACCTCACTCCTATACTCTCCTTCCTCCTGTTCTTTGCAGCCTGCTATTCACGCTGTCCTCCCCCCCTTCCACTTAAACGTGACGCTCGAGAAGCCGCTGCCAGCGTCGCCCTTGCCTCCTTCTCCACCTTTCCACCCAGACATCAGCACTGCGCCGCCCTGCCTTTGCTCCTGCCCTCTGTTGCCGACGTGGCTTCCTCCATTCATAGGTCGTGTGTCACATGCTGTTGCTTTCATTCCGTGATCAGTACTTTGCGATCACTGAGTTGCTGAACGGAGCCCCGTGCCTGCGGTACTGCTGTGTCTCATGTTAATGTGAACGGCAATGCTAACATTCCAGACATCAGCATTATTTTCCAGTGAGTGGGCTCAATTAGTTCATTCATCAGTATTCTTATGCAGCTTTGTGTTTTTAATAAGGATGAATTGTTCATTTAATAAAGTTGTTCTGAGATGTTCCATATCATAATAAACAAACAGCTCGTGTATACATCCAGCTTGTCTTTAATAGCTAGCGTAGCATAGTGCTAATGCTAGTAAATGATGGTTTTTATGTATATATATATATATATATATACGTTTTAGAAGCGTGTATCTCAGTCTGCATTCGAGGTCAACTCACTTCTACATTTAATCCTTTCACGCTCTCATGTCCTCAATGATCCCAAGCTCCATTTTGCTCTCACATCCATCTCTTCTTCTTCTTCTTCCCCTCCACTAGCCATGCTCTCTTCCAGCTTTTCGTTTCTCTAATCCGCTATCTCCCACTCTTCTATCCCCTCTCCTTTCATTGCCGTGATAATTAGGTCTCCAGATAAGCCCATTGGCTGTGCGTGACGGCTCTTGTGTTGCTTAACACACCGTGACAGCGAGTGCTTGAGTGTGTGTGTGTGTGTGTGTGTGTGTGTGTGTGTGTGTGCAGGCCCCGAGTTTGTATGCGCGTGGGGTCCTTCCATTACGGCTGGATGTACAGTTAAGAGTGTGTGGGTGATCTCTGGTCTCATCAGCATGTGAAAGAGAGCTCGTCTCTGGAGGGCTGGAGGGGGATGTGGAGATGACGTACCCCAGCCTGGCGCCGACGGATCAGGGCTGCCGTAATGAGCGGAACGAGGGTGTGAAGAGAGCTCCGATCGTGGAGCTCTTCCTACCGCTGAATCCCCCGCGCCTGTCCTCGCAAAGACACGTGTCCCCGGGCTGCAACGAGGACCGTCCCGTCCAGGCACGAGGCGGCGGATAAAAGCGGCTCAGCCCACCGGTGTTGCCGTGTGGTGCCATCTTTCTTTGGGTTGATTCATCCGTGACATTCATTCCAGCATCGCCCTCTCCTGCTCGCCAACCCGGACACAACGCAGGCAGGAACGAGTCTGTGTCGGTGTGTATGTGTGTGTGTGTGTGTGTGTGTGTGTGTGTGTGTGTAGTTCACTCTGTTTGTGCTATCAGAGAACATATGACTGTGTGAGAGGTGTGTAGCTGTTTGTACACACTACTGAATGTGCCGTCAAGACTTCAGCTTCAGCATTATTTTTGGACTTTATAATAAATTCCCGCCATGGCCTTGAAGGTGAGGTTGCATATTTCTTTAGTTTTATTCCATGACCTTTAAACACCATTCCTCCCTGGTTTGTCTTTCTTGTCTTTCTAAAGTGGTGAGTCAGTCTAAGTCAGTCTGTGACTCCATCTTCCTTTCTCTTCCAAACCCCAAAAACCTACAACCCTCTCTCGAAATCTTTAAAAGGAACACTAAAGCTACAACCTTGGTTTGATTTCTGTAGCTTCGGCCATCAGTTCTGTCAGTAATGATGACATTACTCAACAAAACAATTGCTGAGCTCTTGGAACTTTGTGAAATTGCTAAAAAAAAAAGGTTCTATGGGGCAATACATTCGAGCGGTCAGACCATCGTCAGGTGGTTTTCTGTCAGGCCGCCTATTTATTTTTTTTTGGACTATTTGCACGTAAGGGAAAAGGCCATACATTTAATGAGACAGCTGCCAATGCCGTCATCTTGTAACTTTATTGATCACGAGATGGGATTGGTCAAGATCTGTCTAATTCAGTTCAGCAGGCAACGGCAATTGATTGATGACATTGTGCGTTAGCTTCATGGTAATTGATCAGAGCAGCATTGCAAATGCTAGGAACCTGCAGAAAACCTTCAGAGAAATGAATTGTGTGACTGTGCTATTCTTGCTGAATCGTTGCTCTTTAAGATAACAGTAGAAGAAGAACTTTCACAGCCAGTGGTGGTCAGCTGGCGGTCAGCGTAACACACCAGCTGATTCGCTGTCAGCCATGCGTCTCCTCTTAGACACTTTGTTGGTAATAATTCTAGACACAAGTCAAGAGTCGGTGAGAACGTGATGCCGACTGTGTGGCGGGTGAATCTCTGTGTGTGTGTGTGTGTGTGTGTGTGTGTGTGTGTGTGTGTGTGTGTGTGTGTGTGTGTGTGTGTGTGTGTGTGTGTGTGTGTTGGTGTACCTGTGAGAGAGGACTCGTTGCCGGTCTTTTCGCCGTCCTCCTGTCCGTCTGCGTTCTGCTGCGTGTGCTGCAGACTCAGTTTGTGGCAAACCTCGAACGCCTGGCCGACCGTCCGAACGATTCGCATGGCCTGACTCTGGGTGGGAAAGAAAAGACAAAACACACCAATGCAGCTGTAATTACACAAAGCCCTCAGTACTCTGCAGTGATTTTAAACCAAAGTTCAAACATTTTAGTCTTTTTTTTTCCCCTTTCATTTCTGTTGATTAAGTTTCTGTAGATGGTGCTTTGTTGTATTTGTGATCTTGTGACCCAGTTCATCCAAACAGACCAGATGTAGAGAACCTCCCACTTCCAGGAACTATTGAAGTCCAGATGGTTTCCAGTAATTTTCCTCCAGACACGTGTTTTTACTTTAATCTATATCTACGTAGGTCACAGAGTCCAACAACGTCACCTGATGATGTTACTCCATTACGTCTCAGGTAGAGGAGGTTGTCTGTATCCAAACCCAGTGGAATATCACAACGCGACTTCTATTTCTGACTGGATTCTTGCTTTGCCCTCAGGTGCAGAGAGCTGGATGCGTCTGCTTATCTCTTATCTGCCCAGCTCTGAAAAGGCCGGTCAAGTGGAACCAACTCAGGTGACGTCTGTCTGCTGTCGGCCCCCTCTTGTCTGGCTCGTCGCAGCACAGAGGGTGCGGAGACAGATAAAGATTACATTTTAAAGCGCTGAAGCCTGGCCTCCCAAACACCACGCTCCCTCGGCCGAATGAGCAGAACAGATGTAGTCTGGCCCGAAAAGCCAGAACAAAAAAAAAAAAATCAAGACCCTGCCACAGGACCTCCGATCCTTCCTTGTCCTGGTTAAAACCCTCTGTACCAGTCTGAAGTGCGGATCACCATCAGAACCGTATGTGACCCCGGGCTCAGTATCAGATGAGAAATATAATGTATTCGGCACATCTGGGTGTTGCATTAAAAGCTTAAACTCTGGTGTTCTGGGTCTTGGCTTCAGTCTGTTCAGACATTCCTGGGTTCAGAAAAAACTCATATTCACTGTTCTGTTCCTCTGGGGGGGTTTGACTGCAGTCGTATTGCGCTCACAGTGCAATGCATTACTATTTGATTTCGATATCAACCATGCTGCTTCAGCTTCACTTAGTGCTGATGTCGTTCCCATAGTGACGCTGCTTGTATCAGCAGAAAAAAAAAACACAGCCACAGACCCTTAGAGCAACAGCTACCTCCAGCAGCGACTGAGCTGCCTTCGTGGGCTACACTTTATTGTGTTTAGTCGCCCCGCTAAAGGCCACTGACAGCATGTGGTCACTTCAAAAGAGTCAGAGCCTCCCGTGGCTCTATGCGGTCGGAAAGTTTTGATCACCAAACTTCAGAAACTACTGACTGATTAGTTTGTACCGACAACCTGAGAAGGAAGGGAACATTGATCAGGAGTGATTCCACGATGTGACGTATTGTTTAACTCAACAGATGAACTGTTTGTTTGAAACAAGCTAGCAAATGACTCCTGCACCAGACAGTAATGAATATCGTCGAGTCCATTAAAGCTAATTCAGAGCATCAAAGCTGAACTTTTACAGCCTGAACCCTCTTCTAACGCGTGTCCCTCCGACATCTGTCTTCCCTCTCTTCCAATTTTCTGCCGACTAGTTTTAATATCCTGAAACCGATAAGACACGTCGCTCTACCGGCACCGAGACGAGACAGGATCAGCAACGGCCACTCGCCTTAAACAGCAGACGTCAAACTAAACGGAGTCACTTTAAAAAAATACACAAAAAAACAGTGGTTAGAGATGCCCACGTGCAAATATACTTTTCACAACCTTTACTCTCTCCCGCCTTCTTCTCTTCCTCCTCAGACCCACTGTACAGTTTGCGGTTCTTTCCCTCCATTAATCTCCTCCTCCTCCTCTGTGGACCCTCTATTCACGTCTTTTCAACCCACGCTGGTCCTCGGCGTGACAGTTAACACATGTGCTTTCCTTTGAAGACATTTCCAGAGGCAGTCACACAGCGGACGATGATGACAGATGCCGGTGTTATTCCGCACACCAAAAGGCCCGAGCTCCCCTGACTCTCCCGCTCCCTGATTGGGAAATACACAAGCTGACACAATAGCCTCAAAGCAGAAGATAGCCTAACGTCTCTCAAGTCGATCAAGGGAATCTATTGACTCAACGATCTGCTCAACTGCATCCATCTTATGCGAGCTTGTTCAGGTTTTGCCACACAAATGTGTCGCTCTTATTCATTCATAATCCTAATTGGCTTAATATATTTAGAAACTAGGAAAACACAAACCAGACTTAGGTCTGGAACTAGTTAATACACTACACAGAGAATAGGTTAGATTTTAATATTTAAAATTGAACAGAACTATGTATAGTTAGGTGGGTAGGAGTAAAAAAAAAAAAAGGCACTTTGGGTCCAAATCTGCAGCTGGCAGCCTCACCGTAGCCTTTAATCTTTGGTGCGGTGAGCAGCAGAGAGTCGGTGGATCTGAGGCCCTACAGACGTCAGGGACATAACTCTGGAGCGTATCAACTGCACAGTCAAGTGGGAGTATATATATTTATATAACCAGGATTTTAAAAATATACCCTGAAAATACCGGGAAGCCGGCGCAGGGACCGAAGGACAGCAGTGAGCTCAGTTCTTTGTTCCAGCAGCGCTCTGTGTTGCTCACATTGTTTTATAGACTTACTGGGGACGCTGGAGAGCAATGTATTACAGTAGTTAAGCCTCATTGTAGTGAAACGCTACGCATGCTGTTTCACCTCGAGAAAGGAAATATTCTGACCCGACGACGGTCTTTAAATCACAGAGGGCCGCTCTGAGTTGCGTTCTTCGTGCGACCGAACACTAGATCAGAGTCAGCGATAACATAAAGACTTCTTGCCCGGGATTAAATGCACTCACACACTGGAAAAAGACACGTGTTTACGCTCCTACGATGACAAGTTCCACCTCCTGAGATTAACCACCGTCTTATCCGAGTAGCAACCGCAGGAAAAAGGTAGAACTTAAAGGTCACAAAACCCGTAAGGCCACCTTCAGACAGAAAACAACCCGCAGAATCTCAAGCGTTCACTAAGCCGTTCTGGAACCGGCATGTGGGTTGTTCTGGAAGACGCTGAGAAAGGCCCTGTTTGGTCGTTGGGTCTGAGACTTCTTGGCATCTGTTAATGTTTTATAAATGCACGCCGTCAAGAGTCTTCAGTGTTATTCACACATTTCTGATGAACGGACAGACCCTTCAGACGCACTCCTCTTTTTCAGCCGACTCACGTTTGATCAGGCCGGTGGTCCTGTATCTCCACATTATATGCCCGCAACCAATTCTTCCAACGTATCTCCAATTTTGGCAGCCGACAGGAGCGCTGAGCGATTTGTCACTCAAATGCAAAGCCTGCACTTCCTGCTCTAAAAGACATGAGCAGTCCTTAAGTTGGACATCTGTCACCATCTCTGTCTACAACTCTTCCTCTATGTCTCTATCGCTCAAACCATCACTTCTCTCTGTCAACTCGACTGAGTAAACGTATAGCCTCTCTGGATCCCTGTCTGTCTATGGCTCTCTTCTGTATATATATATATATATATATATCACGCTGCCAGTGAGCAGAAAAGTCTCTCTTAGGGGCCACAGGACAGGGTCTAGTCAAAGGGCCGATGCATTATTTATCCTGGATTACCCACAGAGGTTCGGCGGTGCTTTCGCGGTCTTTCTTTCTAGAAGTCTTGGCACGAGCGAAGATAACGGACAAAAGGGAATGTAATGCAATCTGGGAAGAAGCAGGGTGAACAATGAGAGGATGGCAGCCTTTCTTAACTCTTTCCTCTCTGTTGATGAGCTCATCAACTCTCTTTTCTTCCTGTGTGCACGTATAAACCACACCCCTAAAAATAGCCGCATACACCCATCACTCACGGTATTTGCAGTGCAGAATATCAGAGATTAACTCTGACGTATTCCGCTTCCTCTTATGAACTGCCTCACCTGGACTTCCTGATCACCGGCTAAGTACTCTAATCATCGGGGCACAGCCTGGCCTGACGTTCATCAAACACATCGATTGCCTCGAGGAAATTAGCGGGACGGCCGGGAGCAATAACCCGGAGTGCACACGAGCGGCGGCAGACGGACGTCGTCGGGGGGCCGGAGCGAGAACTAATCACGGCGCAGGTTTTGAGAGCGACTGTACGAGTGTGAGAGCAGGAAGTCAGCGGAGTGTGATGGAATGAAGTCATGACGCCTCAGCGACTCTTCAGGACCATTAGCTCGCTTTCCAGGCTGTGCACAAAGCAAGGGCTCATCACACACACACACACACACACACACACACACACACACACATTTGCACACTCCGGAGCTTTGCTAGAGATGAGTATCAAAGCTTTTTCTTTCTTTCTTACTTCAAATGAACTTCAAGAATCCAAAGTCGGTATTAAATGATCGGTCAGATTCTTGTTTACTTTGCTTTCTTTGATTAGATACTTCAAAACCGTATGAATTCTGGACTTGTTAAAGTTCTTCAATAGCTACTTTTAGCAAGTTTGGCATGATTACTGAACATCTGCATCAAAGCGTTCCCTCACTCAGACAAAAACAGGCCTCTAAAGTGATTGTGGATGGTTTTCGTCTACTGAAGGGGATCAGGTGTAGCCTCACAGACGGCTGAGCGGACAGCGGGTTAACTCGCGTCCCAGTTCTTCAGGCTGGATGAGGACGACAAGCCTGCAACGGTTGGTGTCCTGCAGCAGCCCCGCATGCCAGACTGGACCTGCCCCTCCTCCTCGGACGAGACGGTCTAGACGAAACGAACCACAGCTGATCGGCCTTCCAACAAGTTGTTGTGAATAGGAAAGAGCTTCAGACAGACGCCTACACTGCGGACACAATGACTCACTCCACTGTGCTTTATTTCTGCCACTGCAGCCTTGACAGAGAGAGAGAGAGAGAGAGAGACTAAAAGTTCTAGAAAGAGGGATCATTTCACTGAGGTATGGATATTCAATAAAAAAGTGCTGAAAGGCTATTAAATCCAATTATCTTAACCAAGTTGTGGCAAGAGTGGTGCAAGTTCTTATCATTGATATGTCTGCAAGTAGCCCTATGTCATCTTATATTAGCACTCCTCAATGTCAGTGATGAAACCATTGATCCTCGGCGAAATTCGGGAGCTTTATCCAGGCCAACTATATTTAAACACTGCTCATTTAAACCCACCACTCTTTTAGAGGACAATACTACATGGAAAAAGGTTTTAATAAGCGATCGGTGTGTGTGTGTGTGTGTGTGTGTGTGTGTGTGTGTGTGTGTGTGTGTGTGCGCGTGGGGCGATTGCTTGCATACATCTCTGCTAGCGATTGGCAATATGACCTAAAGTTTACGGTACATCACTGTATTTTTGGGCGGGGGTTTTGCAGTGAAGGTTGTGTATCACGGCATTACAAAATTAAAAAGGGATTAAAAAACATGATTCCACCATTTATTCACTCTATTGGCAATGTAAGAGAGAATATCTGTGTTTATTGGCTCCAAATAAGAACGGAATGAGGAATAGACCTACATGTGTTTTTGGGGAGGAGTAGTCTGCCCCATAATGTAAACCTAATGTTCACAGATGGTAGCCTAGTAACAACTACACTGTTGTTCTGAGTTGTGAGTGAACTGCATTGCTGAGCAACCTGGACCTCAGCAATAAAAACTATTTGGAAACATTTACTGTTTTTATCCTCTTTTCACCAGCACATGATGGGAACATCACACTTAATTTACATCTCAAAAGAGAACCTTTTCAATCTAAACCCACATGAACAAAGAGTTTGAAAGCGTTGTATCATATATATACTATGTGTTGTATTTGTCAAGGTGTGTTTAGCGACGCTTTACACACATCCCTGGTTGTCCATTGGCTCACTTGTTGAGTGTTCTGTGCTGTATAATTCAAACCCCTGACAGCTAACAGAGCTACCGGACCAGGCAGCTTGGCGAGTTGCATGACGTTTGTTATACTGTGGTATAAGTTGCCTTGACGGGGGGAGTTGTCTTCATTCAATCACACCATACAGCAGTGGCCCCTGCAGACACACCGGGTAGATTTCTGCTCTCTCCAGAGTGCTCTACTTAATATTGCAGCTCACTCTGTGCTTTCCAACGTAATTACCTTCGAGCGAAGTAAAAAGCATCACTCACGAGGCGGCGCATCATTATTTGGGCTTTTCAATCACCCTCGAAGACGGAACACTCAGCGTGACATCTGCGTCCAGAGCTGAACCAGTAGAGGCCGTTAGCCGACACTGAACGACAGCATGTGGTTGGAGAGGCGACTCAATTAACACTCGACACAAACACAACACTCTCTCTCTCTCTCTCTCTCTCCGTCTCATCAACCCGCTGTGGACAACAGACGAGTGATCCATCACAGACATCAGAAGGGTCAATCAATGAGGAACTAAATCTAACTAAAGGATTTGTTGTTTTCACGATTTTAATGATGTGGGCGTTAAGAGCATTTGCATAATGTCGCTTACTGGAAAAAAGGGAATGTTATGGCCTATCGGTATAATTATAACAATAACAATAAAATAATAGAAAAGCAGCAGTGCTGTGCTGTGCTTTAGTCCATTATCAGGTTTGGGCAGAGATTGTAATGATAGGACATGATATCTGGACCGGCTTCACACGCAAAACACTAGTGAAGACTGCAAGAGGCTTCACCCTTTGGGGAGAAGAGTAACAAGTGTGTGTGTGTGTGTGTGTGTGTGTCTGTGTGTGCGTGTGCGTCTACAGCCACTCTCGCAGCCGTGTGAGGCTTTACTGCAAACACAGCGGCGCTGTGAGCTAACTGCTAGCACGCTCACAATGACAACGTTAGCGTAGTGATTTTATGCCATGATCACCATCTAAAGGTAGCACAGCTGAGGACGATTGGACCGTTGTAAGTTGTGCAGACTTTTGGTCACACATCCACGTATTAGTCAGGTTAAAATATGAGTCACCAAAGGTATCATAATTCATCCTGTGGGCAAACTCCATGGCAATCCACCCAGTAGTTATCGAGGACTTTACTAGAACTGGAATTGTTGACGTCATTGTGGCGAAAGAGGAAAACACTGAAGCTCTGATTATTTCTCACCTAAAGCTGTAACACACACACACACACACACACACACACACACACACACACACACACACATACTGACCTCCCAGCTGAGACAACATTGAGTATTCCCTCCCTGGTCTCGGCTCCATCACTCTCACTTCAATTCTACATAATAGAGGCCAGGTCATTCATTAGCCTCCTTTAAACTGTCAACAGGAGGAGGAGGAGGAGGAGGAGGAGGAGGAGGAAGACGGGGGGAGAGAGAGAGCATATGAGTCAGAACGGGAGAGAGAGACACACACAGCTTGTCTCAGTGTCACAACCGATTGGCCACTAAAGTCCTTTTACGCCGCTGTAATCTAAAGCGCAGCCATTCTTTCACTCCTGGTACTTAAGACAGGAAATAAAGTCTGCTTAATCTCCTACTGCATCTTACGCTCACAACCGTCAGCGCACAGAAAACCTCACAATGCCGTCGATGACGTTTTTATTGCACTTTTGATATGTGTGCACGCACATCGCTAGTTTGTTTTATTATGCCGAGAGTTTCGTTGTTTTTGTCTCGTTTCGTCTTCGACATCGTTCTCCACTCTCGTTGTTCTATATACACTGGGATTTGAAAGGTCGGTGTCTCCTGACATAAAGCTTTATTGGCTGCATGGACTCTTTACTCTCAATGGTCTGTTATGCTTGTAGGTTGGAGAAAGTCATCTTCGCTGTGCAATGGTTCAACCGGACTGACAATTGAAAGTGGTGAAACAAAGCGTGGGCTTTAAACTAAAGGCTCACGTGCCTTAAATAATGCCTGTAATAAACTGGAATTAACAGGCATGTTGCTCTTCTTCAAACGTCACAATAGACATACAAGGTCAGTCCAGGGTTAGCACTATTGAATATGAATACTGAACATCAGCTGGACTGACAAATCGCAGCTTAAGCCTCTTAAATCTGACCAGTGAGTAGACCGCAGAGGACCCAGAGACAAACGGCTTGCCAAAACATTAAGAGCCCAACGGCACCGCCGTGGTTCAGCAATGATGGAGGGTCACTTACACTTTTCTGGACTGGAAAATCAATGGCTGTTTTTGGGGGGGGGGAAATGGTTCCAACAGTATTCTGCACAGTATATCTGTGTGTGTGTGTGTGTGTGTGTGTGTGTGTGTGTTAGCAAAAGAGCTATTACTGAAGGTAGAAAGAAACACATTTATAAAACAGATGGTTTGTTTTTCTTCCCGTTACTATGTGGTTTGAGGAATAATACCTGAAAATAAGCCAAATCAATATGAATTATTAACTGTATTTTGCTTTTCATAGTGCAGGGTGTCACTCATCAGACGTCCACGCAGAGGTAATGTCTCCACCGAGAAATAATCGTCTCAATAACTTCCCACAATCACTGTAAACAGGTATTTTAGAGCTGGGTTCGAAAATCATAAACTCTGTATTTTGTAACTATAACAAACTTGTAAATGTTGAAAAATATTGACCAGATGTAGACAGTAATAAATGAGATGCAACTGTGAAATACACACACACACACACACACACACACACACACACACACACACACACACACACACACACACACACACACACACACACACACACACACACACACACACAATCTGTTCGGAAGACAAAACGTGATGTAAATGTGATGCATGCCAAAATTCTCTGGGGGAAAACTACAGTATGTCCATGAGGCCATTAAGACCAGTCTGTGTGTGTGTGTGTGTGTGTGTGTGTGTGTGTGTACATCTATCTTTGTGAGAATCAATTTGAGTTAAGACCCAAAGAGTGAGGACATTTTTGGAAAGTGAGGACATTCGGTCCAGTCGTCCACGTTGGACAGACCTTCAGAGGTTAAATTGATTTCGTTTTTAACAGGATGGATGGAGAAAGATGCTCTCTGTTCTTGTTGAGCTGTTGGCCCCTGAGCAGCTGCCCTCACGCAGGTTGACATTAAGTGCCTTGCTCAAGGACCACTCAATAATCCCAGGGTCAGACCACATCCGATCTCTCACCTGATGACCCGTTGGTCTCCATTCAGAGGTGAGCGCCCTGTGGCCGTCTCTCTTACCTTCTTCTTGGACTTGAAGACGTTGCAGCGGAAGACGTTACTCTGTCCGTCTCTGGCGATGTAGCTGAATATCTTCAGGTCCTGAGAGTCATGCGACACATAGAATATTCTGAAAGACAGAATGAAATAGGTCAGAAATGTAAAAAAAAAGAAAAAAAAAAAAAGAAAGAAAAGTTGATCTGATGCAAAACAAAATTTGAGCCTGGCAGCGTTTCTAAATGCATCTTAAGACGGGGAACAGGCACTCAGCCCGTTTCTCTGGGGTTTCAATGCGACAAAAATAAACACTATTTTAAGTTTGTTTTAATCCGAAGGCATGAGACCAAACTCTGGCTGAAAACGGAGGGGAGAGAAAGTTGTGATCACGGGGGAAGAGCTATTTAAATCAAATGAACTGGCTTCCAGACTTCCTCTATTGTGAAGCAGGAAGTTCAGTGACACACATTGAAGGTAAACTAAAGGTAAAGGTATAGGTATACTATCACAACAGAAGTATCCTGTGTGAAAGCAGAACTACGTTTGAGGCTATAATAGAGCTCTCCTGGTGAGGTACACAACAGAGCGGGAATATAGGACGGAATAAGTTTGGGAGCAAAAAGCACGAGCAAAAGAGATGAGACCTGCAGGAGAGAGAATATAGTAGGTGTTGAGCTCCCCGACGGATCGAATTTATGATGAGAAGAGAACACTTGTGGAGAGATAACGCGCCGCAGAAGACAATATGGTGACGAGGAAGTCTGAACGAGACGCTGAAACAAGACGAGGGAGGCTTCTGTTTCAGTTAGCGAATAAAACGCACAGGTAATAAATAATCTAGAGAGGACGGGGATCTATGTCTTATAAAATCCTGAAGACATTTGTATCTGGTTGTTTGTATATCTGTGAATATGTTTCATAATAAACCCCGGGACATGATCGGAGGAGCGCAAATGTTGTTTTCTGGAGCGCATTGCTCCCGCATCAGACCCCCAGGGTCCACGCCCCCGGGTGTGCTTCCAGGTCAGAGTTCATTTCTTCAACATTTAAACAATCCGTCATTGTGAGCGTTTCAATTGTCCTAGAAACAGGAGTTTAGTTGGGCGCCATCAGCATGATGTTGGCTTTATTTAGCTTGAGAGCGACGAGGATAAAACATGGCAAACCACGGCAAAATCTACTTGCCCAATTGAGCAAGTTGTGTGTGTGTGTGTGTGTGAGTGTGTGTGTGTGTGTGTGTGCGCCCCCTCTCACTATCCCAGCTCCCTGATTGCCGTTCAGCCTGCACACCTGCGCTCCGTCTCGTCATCCACTCTGCAGCATATCAAGCCCTGGTCCTGGTTCTCTCATCAACAGATTGTTGCTTCAGCCAAAAGTTGATCACTGCTTGCCACCCTGCCATGCTTCACCAGCCCCCAGCTCCCCTCCTCACCAAAAAAAAAAACGAGGCTCCGCATTGCAAAACAAGATTGCTGCATCCTACTTGTTACTCAGTGTATGGCCTTAATTATCCTCGCGTGTTATTGCTCTAACCTTCATTGGGAGCTTGGACAGTTGCCTCGTCACTATGAAGACTGGAGCTCCTGTTTTTGCAGGTTAATGAGTTGCTGGTGTTGCTTTATAGTTAAACATGAAATATCATTTTAGTTGAGAGAAGAAACCAGAAAGCTCAGGCAGAGTAGCTTCCTAATTGGGCAATTAGTGCCATATTAAGGGGCCTGGAGGTATATTTGGGGTGATTTATCACAGTGAGACGTCGGACGACCAACAGGAGAGCAAATGTCATCCGCCAAAAAGTGCACTCAGTGATGTATCAGAGACATTTCTGTCTTGATTTGTTTCGGCCTTTCGTGGGGGGAGCCAGACTGGCTGAGGTCTAGATACAGGTCTAGATGGTGTCTTTTGTCAACCCTGTCAGAACACCAGAGCCGGCTATCTGCTGACGTGATCGCTTAAAATGTTCACAACGTGCAGATATTAGCTTCAGAAAAGCATTTCAACAGCGAGGAACAGGTTTCCAACAATATAACGAGGATGGGATGACAGGATTTTAATCTGATTTAAGAACAATCTATGAAGCAAAGACGTAAGGATGTAGAAACTCTGCACACACGCTTGACCAATAGAGGTGATTGTGATTCTTGAGTCGGCATCGACGGTAGCTGGTGAGCAGCTAATGAGCAGAACAAGATCTGGATCCCGTGACGTCACAGTTTGCGCGGTTCTTTCTGGGAGATATTATCGACACACAGTGAGGCGAGGCTGCAGCTGTAGATCACTTCTGTCAACAAACACAGAGCGCTAACTGCCTCTTTATTATCACGCCGTGTCATCTCCCGGAAATAAACGGGCCGCTCCCTTCCGGCTGCAAAAAACCTTTAAGTTGTCCCCCCCTTTCAACCCCCCCCCCCCCCCCACCTCCCCCCCTCAAACCAGTCTCTGTGATAAACATCAATGTCCCGACAGATTTCGTTCTTTGAAATCCAAAGCAGGGGAAAAAGGTCTTATGTTCTGCCAATTGTTGCCTGCAGAGAACTGAATCGTATTCAAAACATGTAGGCAATGATAAAAAAAAAAAAAAAAGCAGTACATGCTGCCAGACAAGTGAAGCTCAGCCAAGAGAGAGTGAAAGTGAGCTCAGCCGACTGGCTTAGCTGACAAATCCCCAAGCGGCGCGGAGATGACGGCCCAGATACGTCTCCATCAAGCGTCTCTTGAGGGGAACAGCTGCCAAACATCCAGGTGAAGATGAGTCGGATCAGATCTCAGAATTAGAGAGGCGGGCTCGACGCGGAAGACGGTTTAGAGGCCAAATGAATCAGTCTGTGAAATACTGCCGACGGAAAACGCTCCTCATCTTCAAGTTCCGAGGGAGGACGCTCTTCCTGTTTATGAGGCGCAATCCAACAGTCTCACATGAATGAATGACACTTCAGAAGCAACGCAGTTGTGCAATTGTTTCATCCGCTGGCCAGAAATGAAGCAGCAGGTAATCAGATCCCAACACCGGTACTGGAGATGAGCGATAGAAGTAAAGATGGAGCACCGATAGCGGAAGGAGTCAAAACATGACATCGGTGGTCAATATTAATCCATTTTTAATTTCAGATAATCTAGATGATCGGAGACATCTGGAAAGAAATAAGATAAGAGTTCAATTAAAATCAACTGTGAATGATTTTACGTCAGGGCCTCTCCGGAGGTTCACTCAGCGGACCGGAATGTTCCGTCTGACAGCAGGAAGATGTGTTTAGCTTTGATCTCCTCCTCCCTGTCAGAGGTGACCACATGCAAAGCGTTAAGAAAGTCATTTTCTTGTTTTTATTGAAATATTCCTTCAATGAGAAAAGAAACTCTGACTAACAGCCTCACAAAGAAGCCGCTCTGCTCGAGGGTCAGTGTAGAGGAGGTGACGGAACCGGAACAAAAAAGAGAGCGTTTGAAAGCCCAGAGGAGGATGTGAGTGAAACAGAGACGCTCGAGCTAAATGAGAGGCGACGATTCAGAGTGAACATCTAGATGTGGAGAGGAGAACGTTTCGACACGACGGAGCGAAGCCTGGAGATTCATGACTCGTCCGCAGAGTTAAAGTTCGGCGGTTCATCGAGAGTTTGACAAAAGACTCCGCCGCTCCTTCACTTCACACTCGACCTGCTGCAGCCTCCGTCAGCAAGACACGGGCTACAACGTGTACAACACACACACACACACACACACACACACACACACACACACACACACACACACACACACACGAGACGCAGCTATTCATCCCTGCAATTTAACTTTTTAACGGACAAGACTCTGAATGACACTCGCACAAAGCGGAGAAGCCCTTCTTGTTAACAAGCGGAGTCTGTCGTGTGTGTGTGTGTGTGTGTGTGTGTGTGTGTGTGATTTGATGCTCCAGTAATGAAGTGGGCTTGTTCAAGAAGGCCTCTGTCACTTACTTTCCCTTTGATCAATGGCTGCCTGTGAAACACAACTGCTATAAATCAAAGGCTAAGAGGCACTGCACCGCACGCAGCATCGACAATCACACACTTACAGGAAATCAATACAATCACACACCTGAGCCAGACACTGTACTGTAGAGGTGTGTGTGTGTGTGTGTGTGTGTGTGTGTGTGTGTGTGTGTGTGTGTGTGTGTGTGTGTGCGTGCGTCTTATTTAGCCCACAGCATCATGTTCGGGAATAAAAGCCGAATGCATCTGCATTAACATCAATATCAATATATCTCCCAGCATTTTAACATCCTGGTGATTGGATATAAGCTCCAGCATCGTCTCCGGTAACATAAAACATACATGGAATACAGACAGTGATAAAAACATTGACCCGCGGAGTCATATCTTTAATGTCTCGGTCAGACTTATTCATAAATCCTCTTGAATGTGGAATGGGCAGGTTGTGTTAAAGACTTAATTGCGTCTCCTCCATTGGATTTAACAGTATAAGCTGTTAGAAAAGGTGGGTTTTGATGTGTCAGTGATATTTATGGTGTGTTAAAACCCCGAGTATTCAATTAGCCTAAACCTAACGCTGCTCATTAAGGGTTAGGTTACAGTGACGGGTTTAGTGTCGATCAGCAGCACGGTGCAGAAGCTCCAGCGCTCTCCGTCCATTAGGTTAATTGGTGGAAGTGTTTCGATATGAAGCACAGAGCCAGGATGTGCCCTCTCTGCAAGGTCACTTTAAATTCTACTTTGCAAACTTTTTAATAGGAGTGCAACATTTTTTTAAAGTTTTCTTTTCACACCGGGGAGCAAATCTTAAGTGAATTATTAGCTTAGCTGGCCGGCTGAGTGGATTAACGTTGCCAGGTGGTTAGCTGTATTTAAAATGCTTTATGAGATGCCACGGTTGTCCTCTATGTGAGGTTTGAACACGATCCGCACGTAATCGGACTCCTCACTTTAACTCATGTATCCCTCCGCAGTGACAGAGCACCTCGTCTTGTTACTCTCGTCTCTCCACTCAAACAAATAGAGCTGCTTTTCTTCCTCTTCCTCGGCGTCGCTGTTGTCTGCGGGATTTTGGCGGTCGCCATTTGACGCAACTATCGTCCGTCCTCTGTGTTCTCACTCAGCTGGTATTTGGTGGTATTTGTCCGCCAGGACTTCAATAAAGCCACTATGTGGTGGTGAAAGTCAACCGTTCCACATCTTCTGATCCGTCGCCAACACATCTCAGGAACCATTAACGAGATTCTTCGTATTTTAAGGACGTTACCCGTCTTTTTGGTGTTCATTTTGAGGGTTAACTCTACTGTGTGTCCCTGATTCTCTCCTGACAGTCTGTTAGATTCTGGTTTTCACGGTTTGAGTGCTTTCTACATTTTGACAGAAGGAACCAAGCGGCCTGTCAGCAAGACGTCAACGTCCGTGCTCCGATTGCTGAGCCGCTCCGACAACATCTCCGTTCGCTGTTGCTCCTCAGTTAAATGCGTCTCGGCTCAAAACTGCAACGGACTTCATCTTTAGCCTTAAAGTAGGGAATCCCTTTAAACAAAAAGCACATTTAAAGAGGTTACGGAGAGCCGCTTGACCGCGTCGCACTAAAAAGCACTCACCAGTTGTGCAGAAGGAGACACACAGTCACAAAGCCCCGTTCCCTTTCCTGCACACTTCACACCTTCATCACAGTTCCTGCGATAGCGCCGACCTTAAATCTTTTCCAGAACAAATTTTGGCAGCTCGGAGGTGAACCGGACTCAATAACGCGGCATACTGATCAGGCATTATGTTGATTAAAAGTGTCTCTGAAAGGCAGGGTGGAAAGGTAGAGTTTCATCATCAGAAAAAGCTGTGGTGTCAGCTCAACCTCCGTCAGCTCAACCTCCGTCAGCTCACGGTGAGAAAAGCCTGGAATTATACAGCAAAATGGATTTAATCACCGAGCAGACGGGCAGGTGAGAAGTTAGAGGCTCGGTCTCATTTCTATTCTTTGATGTATTATTTACAAAGACGGGGGGGACGGGGGGGGGTGCATGTATATGAACACATTTTGGGGTCTTTTGTGAGAAGTGAGATCGCTGAATCAATATCTGCAGCCCTGCAATAAACAGAGCGAATGGAATGAAAGTCAGACTTTCTCCCAAACAAACACAAACCTCCAAACACATCAAGGTGGGTTCAGCATGTACGTGGTACTCTGCCTGGGGGGGGGGGGGGGGGGGGGGCGTAGACCTCCGGGTGTATGAGCATGTGTGGGTTTGAGTCTGGACTTTTTTAGCTGAAGCCCACCCAAGACGCTTTAATAAGAATGAATGCATTTGGAAAGGATGATACATATTTTTGGCCTTGTGGGGCTCGGAGGCCCCTGAGCTTCTAATTTGCCCTGAGTTCAGTATCTCAGGCGCGCTGTGAGAGAACTGTGGGTGGCATTCAGCCCGACAGGAACTTCTAGATTGTTTGTAATCCACAATAGGTTCAGTTCTACAGCTTGTACCGTTTATCAAACACTTGTGTTCCTTCTGTAGTTCAATTCCAGTTATTCTCTCGTCCTCCCTGTCGAGGCCAGTTGACGTCCTCGTTGTTGTTCACTATTCACTCAGGAGAGAACAGCTCCTGAGCTCGTGCATACTGCACGACACACACGATCCACAACACTGAAGTAAGAACGCAACGCGTCGACAGCGCGAGGCGACTGAATGGATGGAACGTGTGACGGCAGTTTTTCTCTTCTGACGGACGAGAGGAGACGGAAAAAAACAAACAAAACCAACGAACTAATAAAACATCATTTGAATTGCCGGAGATGAGAAATGAAAAAGAAAAAGGAGCGAGAGAGAGAGAGAGAGAGAGAGAGAGAGCTCATACATACGAGATCAGAGACGGAGAACACGCTCCACCACAGACCGTTCAAAGGACTGAGATCTCGTGTGTTCTAACCAACAGCGAACAGAACATAGAAAGACCCGACCCACATTATTATCTGTGTCATCATGTCTTTTTAATAATCTGCCAAAAGCAACTCTGTCAAAGGTTCCGGTACGAGTCGGGTCGGTCGGGGATGTGACTAGAAGGAATGGGACTGGTACCGGTAACACATCTGAGAACTCTCCTTCGTAATGAAGCTGAACTGCTGCACAGTGACGTTTTCTCATTATTAACTCGGCGCCGTAGCAACAAACTAGCAGCACTCCTCCACGTCCTTCAGCTCTTCTACGCAGACGTCCCTCCCTCTGTCTGTCCTACAGGGGAGGCCAGTGATGAATGTTTGCTCGGATATAATAAAAACACGCTGTTGGGTTGCATAACGGACGTAGTAATTAGAGGTTTAAAGGAAGACAGCGTGGTACCACTGAGAGCTCCAGAAGAGCTACAAATGGACCTTTTCTTTTCCAACAGATACTAATCCGTTGTTGACGTTTTTATCATCGGGAGTAAGTTCTAATGAACCGATACATATCTTCAGTGACAGTGCAGTAGAACTTCTGCCTCCCGGTTGCGCTCCACATTCTCGGCACGCTCACCTTTCCCCGAGGCACAGAACAACCCCAGACCTTCTCTTTGCTTTGTGGACGGTAAGCTGGACTTGTTTTCGCCTGCGGCCGGTAGTGCAGCTGTGGGGGTAAATATGAGCAGACAGCTAAAGGTACTATTACTTCCAATACAAGAAAAATACTCGACACCTGTCAAAATGCAGTTTGTGGCTGCAGTAAAGCCCAAAGTTAAGTGCTTCTGGAACCTTTCTACACTTTCTACACCAAGTACAGTATGAGTGACGAATGCTCTCCACTCCATTTAGTAGGGCTTTCCCTGAGCTTTCAACCGCATCGAGCTAACTCTCAGTCAACCTCTACCAATTAACATGTAAAAGTAATCAGCGACTCCAGGAAAGTGAGGTCCGCAGGGCCCCGGAAGCCCCGCCCCCACTGCTCAACTTATCGCTTATTCCTTCGACGTTGATTGGACGTGTCCAAATTGGCCCCAAACTTCGACAACGCACGTCCTCGGGGTCCCCAAGTGGAAAACCACAGCCGGACATCGTGACAGAGTAATGACTAGTGATTCATGGTCAGATGATGCCGATACAGAGCCGACCGTAGGCCACGCTCACTCAGACAGAGCTACACCAACCGTCCACCAAATGTGGCTGCAAAAGCATATAGGCCCCGCCCACACTGTGGAAAATCTGTAAAGAACACCAAATTCAAAAGTAACATTTTCCATTGTGGTCCAACAATGGTTTGTAGGAGGAGCAGCGTAAAACCATTCAAAATGGCGACTCTTGTTTCTGAGATTTACAGTCCAAAACCTGAAGGCAGTCACAGCGCCACCGCGTGGCCACATTGCACGCCTTCAACACTGCGGGTCCTTGTGTCCCCCGTTGCCTCATAGTGAGATGAACTTCAGGGAACGTTCACCGCGTCGAGGCAGATCTCAAATCGAGTTGAACATCTATTCCACGGTGTCCTTTTGTGAATAAACATCAGTGAGCGTGAAGCTCTTAAGGCTGTCACGACTGTTTAAGAGAAGTGATGACTCAGCCGAGTGGGAGGGCGGCTCCGTTTCAGCCGTAGTCGGGTCTTTAGAAGCCGCATGTGAGCGTACAGTACCGACGGCAGCCCGCGGCCTCATCGCACGCTGCAAAGGAAATATGACTTTATTAGAGTGTCGTGTGAAAAACTGCACATGTGTTGTGTGGACGTGCACGGACACAAACGGCTTCTTCCACCAGGTCAAAGAAGAACCACCATCACACTGTGCAGCAATGCTAATGTGGAATTAGGGCAGGTGAGATAAATCACTGCTCAAGCACAAATAAATAATACATGAATGAAGGAAGACCTTCTGGTGTCTGGGAGCTTCAAAGCAAGAAGTGTGAATTAAATACAGCCGTATCTATAAAGGTGGAGACTCATTTTTGGAGTAATGAGGACGAACAGAAAGAATATATATATATATATATATATAGAGAGAGAGAGAGAGAGAGAGAGAGAGAGAGAGAGAGAGAGAGAGAGAGAGTCATAATGAGTGGACAGAGAGAAAGGAAACTAAAACTGAACCGTCTTCATCTGAGAAGGGTTTCCAGCAGCAGCTGTGGCCGTAGAGGAATGAATGAATGAATGAATGAATGCAGACACACAAACAGAAGCTCTGACTGTAACGTTCTGAGAGAAGGCAATCTCTTTAAGTGTTAGCAACAGTGATAACACAGTGCTTCGTCGTGAGGACGGAGATGATCGATACGCCGAACGAGTCAAAAAACGTCCGGCGGGCCGCTCCCTTTGTGAGAGCAGAGCTTGAAACAAAAGGACGCTCACATCACAATGAACCGTGTCACAGGAGCAGAGCGGGGCCGGGGGGGAAGGCTTCGAGAGGAGAGTCGATCCAACCTCCAGTTTAGGTAAAGGTCATGTTCACACTCGATCACAGGCCCGCAGAACTCCGTCCTCTGTTCAGACGACTCATTTAGTGCTACAGCTCCGACTGGGCGATCAGTGCTGCTAAACCGGTGAGCGGGTACGCTGACGTGTGCCTCTTTTCATACAATTACGGCCGACAAAACAGCAGGAATAATAACGACTAGAAGTTCTATCTTGTTTCTTGAATCATAAGGATGAAGGAATCAGAAATCTAAAGACCTTAATTATCACGAGATTTAAAAGGACAAAGTAAATGAACAGGTGTCATCGGTTTCCCCGGGACACACTCACTACGTCAGTGGAAGCAGGAGCCGGTGGAATAATGCAGCTGCAGAGGCAGAACCTGGTGCTGTGCAGATGTTTTATTTGAAGGGTGAGTCGTCTTTTTTTAACTTCTCCTTTATGACTCACACTGGGAGGAGGAGGAGGAGAAGGAGGAGGAGCAGCAGCTGGGGGGGGACGGGGGACGGACACTGTTCTGTGTTGAGACTGTAAATGATTAAGTCTGGCTCATGTTGTGCTCCCTCAGTGTTTTTTGGACGGAGCCCAGCGCTGTAATAACGCGGAGCACCGCGGGGTTCCTCTGATCTGATCTGGCTGTGGGAAGAGACCCGACCGGCTGTGCAAAAAGAACGGTTCTCCTGGACATCACAGGACCCGTTAGGAGCCTGCAACTGGTTTCCCAGATAACAAATCTTTCTAAGCTGGATTAAAGGTTTCAGCTGGAACAAAATATTACGATCCTGAGGAACTAAAACACATTTCAACGGTTGTGTTTCGCTATTATTTACAGCAAATTGGTATGAGGTTGTTTGTTTTGTTGTAGGGTGCTCCCCTCTTTACCACCCAGTACGAGATCTCACAACACGTTCTCTTCATTTTGACCCAATGCTAGCTAGTAGCTCGGAAAATACTGATATGTGGCAGTGAATCTGGAGAGTTTAACTGTTGATTACACCACGAATGAGGCCATTTGCTGGGAACGTTTGCTGATTGAGTCCAGGAGATCTCGCAAAAAAGAATAATAATTATAAGTGTCTAAAATCTCAACTTACTGCTGCTACTGCTTACATTGTTTTGAGACAATACAAAGAACCAGTCACCGAGTTACACTAACAAATCCTCAGACCTGTGAGTCGTCTCACTGTGGAAATAGTCCCTGTGAAGAGACTTTAGAGTGACTCTAGATCAGCTAGATGTAAAAACTTAAAGGGAGGGAAACTAAAGTTCTAGTTGTAGAAGAAGCTTCAGAGACAGCGACCTCAGAACATACAAACAAAACTGCATCACCTCTTCTTTTGTAATTTGAGTTAAATGGACCCTTTAAAAGTTACTATATTTTGGGAGAGTTTCTTGTCCGACGGGAAATTGTTCTTTCAATTTCCTTCTATGAGTTCTTCCCCTTTGGGGAGGCGAGCGCACTGTCAAATCTGACTGGACAGTCCATTAGCTCGGAGCTCAGAGGAGGAGGATGCTGCAGAGACAGAGATTGTACGGGACTGAATGAGGTTGTGAGGAAGTGCACGGGCTTTCATGTGTGCGTTCTGCTGTACGCGTGCACGATGAGTGCCGATCAAAGCAAAGTGTGTGCGTGTGTGTGTGTGTGTGTGTGTGTGTGTGTGTGTGTGTGTGTGTGTGTGTGTGTGTGTGTGTGATACGCTACATTTCAAAGCTTTGCTTTCCATATCACATGATCGGGGAGTTTCCACGGCACACAAACACGAGATTGACTTTAATTGGGTGGGTGGGAGGAGCTACTCGCTGGAAAGGGAGGGGGGGGGGGGGGGGGGGGGGGCAGAGGCACTTCTAATACCGACGGCCTTCTTCTCAGAGGATGACAGCAATTACCACAGTAGAAGACCGGAGTTAGAACCCAACACACACACACTCTCTCTCGCTGACACACACACACACACACACACACACACACACACACACACACACACACACACACACACACACACACACACACACACACACACACACACGGAGGAACGCTGCTAGACACTAGAAAACACTCTGCTGGAGTCATGTGAACCTCTTTTTGTTGAGGCATGTCAGCATTGCCAATAAACCAATAAACCGACATTGTGAGTCAGCGAGGGAAGGTGTTACAGTTACAGCGTTAACGTTACCGGATATGTGAGACATAACACCAACATAAAGTCTAACAGCAATATCTGCAGACAAGCGCTGTGCAGGACAATACAGACTCCACACACTCATCTCTGCCAGTTGTCCAGTCTGATCAGCCGTAGCCCTGTCAACGTGACAACACGCTGCTGGACGACATGTCACAGAGACGGTCGGCACGAACGATATTGTCATTTTAAGACCGTTAGATGCGACAGATGTCATGATAATATAACAGCATGACAACGCAAGTACACCCTTTAAAAGAGCAATGGACTTCATTCTTAAAGAAACGGAGATGCGGATACAAAAAATGTGCAACGTTCTGCACAATGCCCAGGTGTGCACACCGAGCGCTATCAATGCAGCGGACGATGTCGAGGCCATGTCCAAAAAAACCAATATGTAAATATGATGATGTCCATTCACCGTATCATGAGTCAGTGTAGTGATTACTGGGACAGGCCTGATCGGCTGACGCGCCTGTAAACACCGATATGATATCTGCAATAAACAAATGCCTCAATAACACGCACCCGTACGCACGGATCTGCTGTGACGCACAGACGACCCGAAATGAAGAGTTCTTGAGAATATGTGTGTAACTCAAACCACAAACATATTCTAGATTCCTAACCTTCATCATCTGCCGCAATTATAACCGACAATCTCGCATCCGCCTTCTGTTTACGTCGGGAGTGACTTATGAAACTGGGAGGAAGTTTGAAAAAAGTTTAGCAGATTCGCTCGCTGAGTTATGTGTTAAGGCACACACCAAACACATAACCATGACGACCCTGTGATTGACTACACCTGTGACTAAAGGTGGACTGAGTGAATTCTACAAATCCAGCTGAGTTACGGTCAGTTTATTCCTACATTCATTTAAGAGAGGGACATTTTGTTTTTCTCCGGTGAGCCTGCCAACGCTGACACTAAAAATATGCGTCTATAAAAAAGTACTTTCGCCGTAACTCTTGATAGCTGGCATAAGAAGAGATGTTATAATACGCCTGACATTATTGATCAAACCATCCATAACTTTAAGGAATAACTATATGCTTTCCTACTATTACCTTTACATTTGGCAACCCCTGTCTCTTTCCCTAAAAACACCAGAAATAAGCGACATTATCTTGGAGCTTCCAGCTTTTTTTCCAGCAAAAATAATTTTGAGTCATCCATAATACGTGCAGCATGTTGTATTATGTAGTGTTCAGTTATTTAATCCTCTGGACATGGCTGTGATGCTGTTTCTCAGCCCTGCAGCTGCAGCTCGCAATTGGTGTGTGGCCTCAAGTCATAACAGTGTGTGCAAGTGTCTGTGTGGGGTTTGTTTCAAATTAGATGCAAGTCTTGTGTGTGTGTGTGTGTGTGTGTGTGTGTGTGTGTGTGTGTGTGTGTGTGTGTGTGTGTGTGTGTGTGTGTGTGTGTGTTTGTGTTTGCCTGGAACTTTATGAGCTTGGCTAAAAAAAGGTGTTGAGGCTGTCAGTCTGATGTGTGTGTGTGTGTGTGTGTGTGTGTGTGTGTGTGTGTGTGTGTGTGTGTGTGTGTGTGTGTTCTTGATCCAGGGGATTCTGGTACACTCCTTA
The DNA here is from genome assembly GCF_023349555.1 of Cebidichthys violaceus. NCBI lineage: Eukaryota > Metazoa > Chordata > Actinopteri > Perciformes > Stichaeidae > Cebidichthys > Cebidichthys violaceus. Next base: position 1,384,846 of record NW_027176517.1, on the reverse strand, counting down.
CTGAGCTGGTCTGCTGCTTTTGCCCCGAGGCTGCAGTTGGAATGTAAAACACACACACACACACACACACACACACACACACACACACACACACACACACACACACACACACACAAACATTGCATCTACACTTGTAAATATTAAGAGGAAAGCTCTACAGCAAAGGGGCTAAAAGTCCTCCTCCCTGACTGGGTCTGTCCTCCTCCCGTCATTGTCCTCTGCTGTTGGCGTGACGCTCCTCACAAAGCGTTTACAGTAACACTCTCCTGCAGCAGCCTGCATCTCGTCAAACACAGTCTGTTTGTGGCGGTGACACGAGGGGAAGCTCATGACTCGTAACTCAAGCATTCATCTATTTCTAATGAGAATATCAGTGGCAGTGCTTTCATCGCTGAACTAGCATCGCGACACGTTGTTGTTCTTCTGTTTTCACCGTGTGTGACTTCCGCATGGCTACGACGCGCCGCTAACGCTGTAGAACGGAATCTCGTCTCTGGTGCAAATTACGGCCGCCGAAACTTTAGAAATCTAGAAGATTTGGTTTCAAATTGTAAGAGATCCTTTTGCTCACTTTAATGAAAAAGTACACAAAGAGAACAGTGCATGGGGGGGGTGCTTCAGCATCCTGGGCTGTGAGTCAGGCTTCAACTCTAGTACAAAAGTAGGAGACGCTCAGAGTTTTAGAAATGATAGGTCATTAGGGCGGCCACAGGATCCCAGACACTGGTGTGATTCTTTATCAGGTCCCATGTGTTCCTCTTTCTCCGTCTGACTTTTTCAAAAGCTTCTTTTCAGCCGAAGTTGCAAAAAAAAAAAAAATACGTCACAAAGAACATCGGAGGCGTTTGTGAGCCACTACTGCATCAGTGATGGCCAAACAAAAGCTCTTTTGACATTAACAGTGATCATAAACACGACTGTGTTGGATTGAGCGGTACGCTGCAGTAGTTATTGTTCACCACCATGGCTGCTCTCACGGCTCACACGTGGCTGCAACGCGACCTCGTCTACCCGGCTACGTTTCAAACCAACGGCCCGATCAAAAAGGACGCACGACGCCGCAGTTCAGAGCGAAGAGCAGCTGTGAGCGGCGCCGACGGCAACAAGAGCGCCGGAGCTCAAACGTGCTCATCCTCCTCAGACACCAGAACAATCAGCTCCTGCATCGGTTCCCTCTCAGTGGGTTCACGGTTACACGAAGAGCTACGGCGGCAAATTGGGAAAACCACCGTAACCTTCCACGAGAGCAGCAGAGCAGTAATTATCATTTATATAATTTAGTTTTCTTCTATCTTCGCCTTTTCTGCCCTCTTCTTTAAAATGGCACAATCTGAGATGGTTGAACTGCTCATAGCTCACGTCTCCACTAGAAACCCCACGACCTGCTGTATTTTGATTGGTCGTCACTAACGTTGGAGGAAAGACACTAGTTTGCAGCGAGACTTCATTTGGGAGCAGTAGACGGTGAGGTGGTGACAGTAGAACTGCTGCGTTATGTATTCATTGCTTATTTATGTCTGTGTGGCTTGTTTCGTGGGGCGGTGCATGAATAAAGCATCCCAGTGTGTGTGTGAAACACAGTTTTAGACCCTTCAGAGGGAAGACATCGGATCCGGGGGTGGGGGGGGGGAATAAACGACGCCGGTGTGGAGGTGTCCAGAGACATGTCCAAACGTGTCAATGCGATTGACGGCGCCGCTGACGCTGCAGACCAGGCGGTGGACGGCCGCGGCGGCAGTGAGCTACAAAGCAGCTGAAGATGCAGAAAGGGGAGAGGCACGAGAAATGCACAGCGTCTATAGCTAAATCCTCCCAGAAGAGAAAAACCCACACGGGAGCATTTAAAACAGTTTGATGTGCGACGGGAATATGCATCCCTTTATGTTACGGAGCGCTTTCATTCCAATGCATCAGATTACAGTCAGGCCATGTTTTCTCAGGCGGGGATTCTTCCAGAGACCGAGGGAAGCCTCTTCTAATTTGCACTTTAGCGATTTGAGGCCGACACACACACACACACACACACACACACACACCTCTCCTCTTTAACTAGACAGACGGCGCACGGGGTCACTTCTCAAATAAAATGCCGATACATGGTGCTCAAGCTGAGAGGTATGAACCTCGCTCCTCGCATATTGATCACTAATTAACGTGACTTTGAAAGAAGCCGAGGACAGACGCATCCCTAAACTCCTTGGTTATGAAGTGCCCCGTTGAAACGCAACATGTATTCACGTGAGAACGAGCGTGAACTGAAGTCGACCAAAGGATACGCTGACTGACTGCAGAACACGGTGAAGAGGCCGACTGCTCTGCTGAGTCAGGGTCGTTCGCCGCGGCGCTGAGAACTGAAATAACAGCCGTTTGTGGACGAGTGAAGCCAATGCAGAAGTGTGTTAAAATGTGCATTCTCTCGACTGGCCAGCAGTTTGTTCTCAGCTTCTCAACGCAAGTCTCTCTTGTCTCCGGTTCTCAACGCCTGTTTAATTTGGCAGCAGGGCCAACAGGACACGTTGACTAATGGAAAGCAGGTCAACCATCAACTCCCCTTAATGCGTACGACTCTGGAGGTAACGAGATCTGGAGACAACGCCACTGTGAAGCAGCAATCGGAAATACAGAGGCCAGGTCGATCGAGCGGTGGCAACAGCCTCCTCCTCCTCCTCCTCCTCCTCCTCCTCCTCTCGCGACCAATAGGCTCCACAGTGTGAGCACAGAACTCCTCTTTTTCCCCTGCAGACGTTTCTACTCCTACTGTTTGAGTTGGACTTACACAACATTTGCGAGGTCTTTACAGCGTGTGAGCACAGCTTTATGTGAAATAGAAATCCTTGCCCGTCAGGTGGAAGGATTAGAGGCTCCGTTTCACACAGCGGAGGCCAAACATTGAAGGAGTGAGGCCGCTGTTTGGACCACCGTTTCGGAACTAAGATGGAAAAAAAAAAAGACGAGACGTCATCGGCATCCGTCAAGCTCAGCTCGGCAGACGGCGGGGACTGATTGATGGCTCTTACCCATCGTAGACACTGAGCCCCCCGCGGTGTGACTGTAATATTAAAAACTAGGCTCAGGGCTCAGATGAGCGGGACAAGCTAGAGCGTCTCCAACCAAACAAAATCTTTCACAATTTCTGAGCTAAAGATGCTTACACAAACTGCCCGGCAAAATCCATCTTCCTGACAGAATCATTTCTAAAGCCCAAAGCTCCAACGGGGCTCCTGGATGCACTTCTGAGCTGTGCCCGCCTGGGAGTGAGAGAGAGAGAGTGTGTGTGTGTGTGTGTGTGTGTGTGTGTGTGTGTGTGTGTGTGTGTGTGTGTGTGTGTGTGTGTGTGTGCAGAGAAAGAGAGGATAAAGAATGAGTCATTCAAGTCTGTGGCTTTCTACTCCTCTATAGAACATGATTGTTCCTTACTAGTTTAGTCATGCACCCATCACAGGTCTCGGCAAACGTCTATATGACTGTGACTGTGACTGTGTGTGTGTGTGTGTGTGTGTGTGAAATCAAAGGATTATGCCCCTGCGGCAATTGGACAGAATGAACTGGACCTTATGGTCACAATCCTGTGAGGTGGAACAGAGGAATGTCACCCCACATCTCCCTAACACACTGTCCCTCACACACACACACACACACTCTCTCTCTCTCTCTCTCTCTCTCTCTCTCTCTCTCTCTCTCTCTCTCTCTCTCTCTCTCTCTCTCTCTCTCTCTCTCTCTCTCTCACACACACACACACACACACACACACACACACTTGTAATTCTGTCCCTGAGGTCACGTCTATTGATGACATTACTCTGATCTGCATAAATCATTCTTTGTGATCATTTAATCCAGACTGTGACTTCTGAAGCCTGAAGTTCTGTCAGTAGTTTGTTTAAATGCTGCATCACCTTCTTCCTATCCATTTCAGCCGGCCGCAGTTAAAACGTGTTGAACAGGTTCACGGAGAGCGATATCGACCACATTGAGTCATTAGAATGATGAACCTTTATGTTGTTTTCAATGGTTGGACTAATGAAAAGATCAGGCGATAATATTCCCAAATGGTTCGAGGTATTAAAAGTGAAAGTGTCAATATTGTGACGGCTACAATTACGTTTCACACTCGTTTTTAGTATCATTTAGTCCATGCACTATTAAAATACATTTCCAAAATGGCCTGTGTTGCAGCCTCTGCTAAATTGCCTTTTTCCTCAAGATGCAATAAAAACATAATTTTGCCGTCACACGTCTGTCCTCCCCGTTCTCAGCGGTCCTCTACTCATCCACACACCATGCTAGCACAGCGACACTTCCTAGTTACTCCTCTTCTTTTCTTTAAATCTGTCCCGGACTCACTAAAACGTTATCGACATCCTTTCCTTCTCCAAAATGTCAGAGACAAAAGATGCTCATTTAATCAACGATGGAAACAAAAGGAACGAGCATCTTAAACTGAGCTGGAGGAAAGAACCGTTACGTACAAACCGGCTTACCTGTATATGGGATCCTGCATCACCATCATCTTGCTCTCATCCCACGTCCACTCCTTCTTCTGTGGAAACAAAAGCTGTAGGTTCACACCAGAGTTAAGCGTTTTTAACATGTGAAGCTACGGACTGAGATGATGAAAACTCATTTACATTCTTCCTTTCTCCGTTTGTTTAAAAGCTACCTTTCAGTTTAATGTCACAATCAAAATGTCAAAAACACGAGAGCGCAGGAATTATTCATATCGATTTCTATCTCCGCAGAGCTTTGTTGACTCAATCAGTCGATCACACACACAGCTCCGGTCCTCCATTCCACCCGACGCTCTCGGAGATGTACTGATCGGACTGCTGACGGTCACACTTGACATTTCAGCCTTTCTGGCGAGGGACCCAAAGGAGACGAGGAACCAGGTGGAGGCAAAACCCCCGTCCATCGAACCGGCCTTTCACTCCAGCCCGTCAATTTGACATGGAGCCTCCGGTGACGGCGATGATGTCGACGTCATCCGCCAACACAGCGCAGACGGGACCGTCACTGAAGCCACTCCCTTCTCTTTCAGACAAGATGGACCCGATCTGATGTAGACCAGCAGAACGAGTTCTTCTTCTTTGTCTTCTTTTAAGAGAGACTCAGTCTGGAGGACCACAGAACAATCAGAGCTGATCTTAGCTGACGGATGATAGAGGAGAAAGGTTGGAGGAAACGCTGATTCCTTAACTTTCTCCACCGTGAATTCCAATTTGAATCTTTACTTTATGACTTCTTCAACACATGCAATGCAACCCCACATGAGCCACAGCCGTCAGGCAGGTCTGAAAGATATATATATTTTGTATATAAGTTCATTTTATGCAGTCATAGTGATATTCCACATAGTGTCTAATTCATGTACCATCCCAGACTGGTCTCCTCCAGCATTGGTAGTAATGGTATCCCACAAAAGACTTTTGCATTCTTGAACGAGGACGTATGAAGACGGCTAAATCACACAGTAGTAGTTTTGTTGCCTAACATTAACCGAGTTTCCTGTGAATATATTTTTGCGTGTTTTGAGCGTTTTGACGAGGAGCAACTTTTCGTCGGTTATCATCCGAAGCGCAGAAATACGTTGCAGCACCGTCGTCCGCACACACCTCCTTATTGGAGTAATGAATAAACCATCTAGACAACTCAATTAAGCCTCCTTTTAATGAGACACTAATGTGTATCTGTGATGTACATCTGCCTGTGAGTACACGTCACGGTCAACACATCCGCCTGCGTTACTCACATGCAACAGAGACACACTTAATATCCAAATATGCACGACTGAGTGGGAAGGCCTTCTTCAACAGATGTCGCCCTTCAAGCTGCAGCACTAAAAGTTTTATTATTTAGACCGTGAATTCTAATAGATGCTCATTTGTTCAATAAATTTCAATGCATTACATTTGACAGTTTGTTTAGTGCTAATGCAGCAGCTTTGCACTGAATTTAGATGGATTATTATCTCATCTCAATGCAAACACGAGGAAATGTGACCTATGAGTGGATTATGAAAGGTCAGGTTTCTGATCTGTTCCTGCAGTAAACGACATGCAGGACTCCAGCAGAGCGGCCTGGAACCTTGAGAACAACACCCGATGGTTTCAGGTCTGGACTGATGAAGTGAGATGAAGAACCGGGACGCGTGTCTGGTGAGGAGAGCGGACGGCTCCGCTAACTGACTCCCGTTTGTTTCGCATCCGGCTGTCGAGACGGTCCGTGATTCCCGGCAGGTGATGTCCGGTCCGGTCCGTCTCTGAGGATTACAGCCGTCACCACGCCTGGAAACACAGACCCGCTTCCCCTCCGTCGTGTCCTAAATGTTTCCTCTTGTTCGTCCTTTCACTTTTCTTCTACACTACATCTTCCCCCGCGTTTACAATTCCTCTCAGGCTCTTTGTCCGCCCTCACAATGTCTCCATTCTCACCTCTGTGTGCCGTCTTTAAAGAGGATCGATCACCAGACAAAAAGCTCTGGAGTGGTTCTTTATATTTGCCCGTATTAGCACTTAAACCCCCGCAGTATGTTTGAAACACAATGGGCTTTTTTTTTTTAGATCTGCATGTGCAAAACAGGCGAGGAATAGAAAAGAAAGAACGTCAGCCAGGCTGTCGTCTTTATGCACGATTTAAAAATATGTCCGACTGTGGAAGAAGAGAGTTCCAACGCGCAGTGAGCATCTCCTCCATCAGCCTCATGGCTCCTAACCACTCGGCTACGAAAGCACATATTATATATATATTTCTCATAATTATGAGACAACTCATCTTGTTGAAACAAGACAAACGTGTCTCATTATAACAACATAGTTTCATGTCGTTACGATGAGGAACTCTCAAACGGAGGAGAGCCAATCACAGCCCAGCAGAAGAGACGTCGTAGCCTGTAGTGAAATCACCATCAGCTCCTTGGTTCACACACACACACACACACACACACACACACACACACACACACACACACACACACACACACACGGTCGCCGTACTTGTCCTGCTCCAACACACACAATGTACCCGAGGATCCTTGAACAGAAGACAGAACGGAGAGTTCAAATGAAGAGGTCACTCACTTTTTTCTTTTTCCTCAAGCCGACTCTCACGCCGTCCACAGACACCACGATGTTGACTTTTTTCTTCTTGATGTTCTTCACCTTGAACTCGTACTGCAGAGAGAGGACAGAACAGAACGGAGGTATTTTAATATCGACACCGCCTCTCAAACATGTGAAGAGGGCTAAGTCAGCAGAAAAGAACACTCAAGGACATTACTAGAATACGACGAAGAGAAATGTGCATTTATGCATTCTGTTCTGGGTCAAAAGCTGTCTCTCTGCCTGTATAACACCATCGTACTCATAGTTCTCCTTCATCTCAACAGTACAGGTTCTGCTAGTTGGTTTACCTCTAGATTTAGCTGGAGACATCGTCTCTATTCTGGATCTGTCTCACATTGGTCTGTGGGTTCTTGTCAGACCCGTGCAGACCCCCAACCTTCTACTACTACCTACTACTACCTACAGCATCATCGCTGTGACCGACAAAACATTTGAGACCATCACAGAGCAGCTTTCTGCACTTAATTCTGCAAGTCAAAAAAGCACCGAGGTTCAATAGCTCGGGAGGAGAGATCATTTAAAGTTTGCTTTGACGGCGCTTAACCCCAGCCCAGTGTGTGAGCGCTGCTGCACAGAGAGGAGAACGTTTGACATCTGATCACCGGCTGAGTGAATTCAACATCTTTCACACTTTCGCCATCTTTAAAAATCACAATAATACAGCAGGCGTTCCCGTCCACTCCAATGCGACGCGTCACACTGATGATGGACCGATAACCGGCCCCCGTCTGGTCGGAGGACACGGTCAATTTACACATCGCAGATCAGACCCAGACGGATTCCTCCGCCTCTAATGGAGCTGTGAGCGCCGTCAGACAGCAGTGTGGAAACACAGGGTTTGCTCATCACATGCAGGTGTGTGTGTGTGTGTGTGTGTGTGTGTGTGCGCTTTTCTGCAGGAATCCTGTGTTGATGTGAACACAGGAGGTGACCGCCTCCCTCCCTCTCCCAGAATCCTCTGCATGGTATTGTTTGTAGCGGCCTGCTGGATGTAATTGAGTTGCACAGAACCACCCGTCACGGTAGTCTGGAGAGACGTCGGCTTTAACTGCGTGTCTGCTTACGTCGGCGCGCCCTGCTGTGAAAAACGATCAGCCGTGATTCCTTCCACACCCAGAGATGCTGCAAGATTCTCCTCGTTCGCTCAAAGGTAATTGTGGTCCGCTTTTGATGCTCCAGGGGAATCGGCTCGGTGCGAGGTTTGAAGTGAGGACTCCGAACGGCAGTGAGACGGCGCTCCGTTTAAACAATTACAAACATGGCCACAGGCTTTACGTTTAATGAAGTTCTTTAGAATATCAAAAGTCACCTCGCGCCGTCACTGGGAGCCGCCAGATTACAAAAGTCTCTGGCAGCGCTGCGTCGCATTGAAATCTGCAATGTCATACGCTGCTTTTTAAATGATGTAAGTGATCAAACTGTTTATTAGTTCCTGATTTAATGAAGTGATCGCTTCAGCTCTAGATATACAGTAATGCCACTCTATGGTATAAATAGGAAAAGTGTTTCTGTACCTGTGTGTGTGTGTGTGTGTGTGTGTGTGTGTGTGTGTGTGTGTGTGTGTGTGTGTGTGTGTGTTGACTGATGGACAACATGTGTGAGGTTTGCCGAGGGTCATGCGAGGGGTCCATCACTTCCCAGCTGACGTCCACTTTGTAAAATTGCTGCTAAAACTATCAAACAATTACCGAACAATGTGGCAATTTGTCAAGAAATGAATTGCTAAACTCAAGAGAAAAACAATTGTAGTTCTGACACACACATATATATATATATATATATATATATATATATATATATATATATATATATATATATATATATATATATATATATATATATATATGAGGATGATTAATATCAATTAGAACTTTCTACACAGTTAAGTGTACATTAACTGAAAGTCCATTCACAGCAACAACAGAAACAAGCTAATACAGACACAATGATGAAGATTTTATTTTCTGGATGCAATTATAGATGGTATGCCGATCCGGAGAATGATTTATTGTTCTCAAGTGGACCGTAATAATGATGATTAACTGCACAGCAGGCACCTTGAGCAGCATCATCTTCAGTCTGTTGTTGTTCCTGCTGGAGACGGACCGCATGTTATTTTAAACGCTGCACTCAACAACCTGTTGATTGATACAGGAAACACACACACACACACACACACACACACACACACACACACACACACACACACACACACACACTCAAATCCACAGCATACGTTTTCATGACGCAATAGAAAGAAAGCTCAAGCACCTCCGCTATTATCCTCGAGTCCTAAAGCGCTTTGATGTTGACGCCAATGAGATTTATGAGCGGTTTTAACGGGGGTGTTGTAATCACGCCGCACATGTGAGATATACACCCGCTGCTGTGCCTGACGGACTGCATGACTGACCTCCATGGAAATGATTACAGCTGCAATTTAGCTGATTTCACGCGGGGGGGGGGGGGGGGGGGTCGACCGGCTAAGCGTACGCGGCATTATTATTATACGACAGAAAGCACTTAACTCCAGCACCAGTCTATGCGCTGTGATACGGGCCCGTCGCTGAATCCACCGCCACAGCAGCTCGCACTCCGGCCTCCACGGCGAGACACAGCAGCGGCGTGGTTCATAGTGTCGGCATAACACGAGGATATGAATGCGTGTTATTAAAAACACTTGTAGCAGAAACAGCGCGGGCATTCGTTTTTTTACTTAACTGGTGATTTATTCAGTCAGACGGAGCACAGATAACGGTTAAGGTCTTTTAGAATAATCCCTAACCCTGCTGAATTTGCACCTAAAATGCAATTCAATTAAGTTTACCAAAATATGAGTCATTTCAGCCTCAATCATTTTTTGACACAACAAGAAAAATAGCAGAAATGCTGATTCACACAACTGGAGGGCCGTATTTCACAACCTAAAGCTGTGGTCATTCATGAACGGTTTCAGAGCCTCTTACACCCAGAACAACTGAGGTGAACTACGAATGAACTCACCCAACAAACAGGTGAAGACAAAGCTGCACCAACAGCCCCCCCACCGAACAGCTGTCGTTCAGGACCTCCTGGACTGAAATCGACCCGTAGCTAAGTCACTGCTTCTATACAGTCTTTAATGTTTTCTATTTTGTGGTATGAAGCGTTCCTTCGTCCTAGATCACACTGGGCTCCCAACGTTCTCGCAAACTCATCAACGATATGAGATGAGCTCTGTGCCGGGAGGAATCTGTAGGTGATTTAGAGCTGGAATTGTACAACACAACTACACAATTAACAAGTTACAATCATTTTAAAAAAGTCAGATAGTTAGGCTTTAAAGTAGCCAAGGGGACTGCAGTTTGGGGGAAGTTCATCCCATTTAAAAAGGTGCTTAGGACCATTAATATGCTCTACAGGTATTCTTTTGCTTTATGAATTAGCATAAAGGTCCAGTAAAGATGTCCCAGGCCAGGCTGATCCTGTGTGAACAGGTATTTAGCTCCTGTGTGTTGCTGCTCTGGGTCACAGGACTCGCTTTGGTGCAGCAGTTTGGAGAGACGGAGCGCTTCAGCGCGCCGCACAGTGACAGCCTATCAGCGCACAGGTACACAAAGAGAAACGAACACTGAAGTCAGAGAATAGGCTCATCCATCACGCAAATAAGTCGGCCTCACATTTGCAGCCGCCATACGTCCCGATAAGCGGGTCGTTGTTTCCTAAAAAGGTCCTTTTCCTCCCGTTCCCGGTGCAATCCATCATTTTGGCAACAGAAAGCGACGACACAATAGCGTCCTCAGCCAGCGGTGCTATTTACACTCAACCAAATATCAGCCAGGAGCCAGGCGAGCACAATGAAGGCCCGCATTCCTGTTGATGAGCGCTCATTGACGGAGGCTGAATGTAAGGGAGGCGAAATAAAAGATTCAAATGAACACACACACACACACACACACACACACACACACACACACACACCGCTGAGGTCAACTAACGGCAGTCAATGCCAGTGTTCAATGATCTCAGCAGGGCAGAGAGAGAGCGCTCGGTGAGGCAACGGGCTGTAAGACAGGCTATTTATTCAGCTCGTTGGCAACGATTATGGTCTCGTTGTCCGACAGACGTTCTGCCGCCGTGGTGTCCAGCTCTGCCTGCACACGTACAGACACACAAGACACACACTCTGTTCCACAGCGAGGACGCCAGAGAAGAAACAACTACAAAATGACTTGAAATACAGGGAGGGGGCTTTCCTTACAGTCCGGTAATCCATCGTCTTAACCAGCTTTGACGCCGCATTTCCCCAGCGCTATCCGAAATTTGAATGTTGTAAATGTCTTTTGCCATTTATTGCATTTTCCGTTGGCTTTGCTGAAACCCATCCGCAGTAGATTCACCGGGTCACGATGAAGGGCGCCTCCATCGATCGGCCGTCAATTGACATCAGTTCGATATTTTTCTTCTAAATTGATTGATCGGTGGTCTCCATCAAGAAAGACCATCGGATGACGCATCGATTAGGAATTGAAATGTTTTCAATACTCATTTGCCTGCTTTCTCGCCAGCTCTTCAACACACACACACACACACACACACACACACACACACACACACACACACACACAAAGAATTCTGCAAAGACTTAAAGACGTAAAAAAAAAAGGGTGAGGAAGAGAGATGGGGTGGAAGAAGCAATAATTTAGTGAGAATATGAAGTTTAATTAACAGCTCAAATCATTAAGCTCATAATTACACAAACTGAGAGTCAAGGTCTCCTAAATGTGCACACTGTCGTGTTGTCATTAGGTGGTTGATGAAGGCAAATGCATGTGGCTTCAACCTTCACAGAGCCACTGAAGGCACTCTCCATACTTTACATACGACACCAGGGAACGCTGCCGTACGCTCAGTCGAGTCACCTTTGTGCTCCAGGATATAACATTAGAATTAAGGAGCGCAGGGATCGGTGGTTTACTGACCTGTACGCAACAACAATGGTAAAAGTTGAACATTCACAAGCCATACGGCAGCTGGATCATAAAAGTTAATTCTGCAGCCTGCCAGAGATCCATCGACAAATCAGCCCGACCGTAAACCACCCAGGAAGAGGAGGCAGACCAACCCTGAGGGGACGGCCAGACAGATGGAAGAAGAAGAAGAACCCTGAGAGGACGAGCTGGGCCTCCACAGCTACAGGACAAAAACGTTCTTCACTGCAGGAGGAGAACGAGAACGCTCCGGTCTTCTTTGAGTCTAGTTCAGTTTTACGCAATTTATGGAATTCCGAGGCTGCTTAACGATCCCAGTATGCAGGAACCACTGGGATTATCATAAAGTGAGCATGTAGGTGAAAGGGTAGACTAGTGGGGACCCCATTGTCAAGGGACCCCCTTTGAAAATGGATTGTAGTTTCTTATGATACAAGTCTCTGGTGATACTACAAATGAAACACTATAAGCTGCTGCTCTCCACCTACTCATCAAGGAGCTAAATAGAGCAGGAACTACAAATCAAAGTATGTACAAGCCAGGCACCTGTCCAACACACGTATTCTCAAACGGATCGCTGCAGATCATGAAACCTAAGAGATGTGGGTGAGCTCGAACAATTCCACTTCAAAACAACAAAAAGCACTTTAATGTGGTTACAGTCAGTCCCCCCCAAGTCAGTCCCCAGAGACGGTGTCTTTCTCACCTCCTTTCACCGCCGCACACTTTCTAACCACAAAGCTTTCATCACTTTCTCTCTCCTACCCCCCCCCCCCCTTTACTTCTTGTGTGACTTTTAATCATCCATCTGACTCTTATTATGTTACTGCTGCTCATTCTAGTGGATCTGTGTTTGTTCATTCCCAATCTTTTACCGCTGCCATTTTGTTGTTGTTTTTGTTTTAACTCTCATTCCCACAGCCATATTGATAGAGCACCGGGCCTCTCTCTCTCTCTCTCTCTCTCTCTCTCTCTCTCTCATATTCTTTCTTCTCTACTGCGCTCCACACGGCGTCTCCCCCCATCACCCCCCCCCACACACACCATTTTCTCCACAAACTGGCGGCTGATTCAATATCGAGCAACGTTGTTTATGAAAAGGCATTTCATTTTTCCAAAAGCGTTTGTGTTTAGGGTCCATCATGTTTCATCAATCTCAGCGACGCAGCACCGTCTTTGAACCAAAGCCAAAATTTCCAATTGAATATATTTCGGTATACGCACGCACACACACACACACACACACACACACACACACACACACACACACACACACTTACTAAAGTACAAATTGACCTGTACGTTATGAGTCTACCGAGCAAAACGATACATCGTAAAAGTCCTCAGGAAAACCAATTTAAAAATCACATTACATTCTCTTTTGAGCAGGCCGTCGCAGAAAAAGTACGAGTCCAACAACCTCCAAAGCTCCAGAACAGCTAGTGGTCCTTGAGGGGAGATTGTTTTGATAACTGACATTTCCACGACACTGAACTTCCAGTAACAAAGTACACGAACATGTTAGAGGCATAGACTCTATATAAGAAGTGCACATACTCACAGACTGCCGCTTTGAAGCCTTGAGTTCGGCATTTTGGCGATCGCCATCTTGGTTTTTGATCAAGAAGACTTGAAACTGGCGATTGAGACCATCACACTCATGTTTACAGGTAATAAATCAAGTGATAAGTAGGGTGATTTTCTCGTAGACTTCTATACAATCTGATTTCTCATTGCAACCAAAAGAGTTGCCCCCTGGTGGCTTTTAGAAAAAAAGCAATTTCAGGCACTTTGTAGATCCGGAGGTTGCCGCCTTGTTAGCGGTGCTGTTTTTATATATCGACAAAGTCTTCAGATGTGTTTTGCAGACCGGATTAGCCTCAATCACATAGTTTCATATGGCCAAAAACATGTGGACACCTCTAACTGTTTTAACATAACTATAGCCCCGTGCTCAAAGTGTGCAGAACAAGTTGGCCTTCATCGGATCTCAAAACCGACCTCAAACATCAGCTGTGAGATGAAACCGAGCCAGGCTTCATCGCCCAGCAACAGCCTTTGTGGCGGAATGGGAGGAAACGCCTTGAGCCAGTTTCTGGTGGAAAGCTTCCACAGAAGACTGGAGGGTGTGACATCGGCCCATTATGTTTTAAATGAAATGGTCAATTATTGGGGTGTCCTTTTCCTTTGTCCATTGATTGGCAACATAGTGAGCATCCAGCATACAGCTGAGGGAAAAAATAACAATGAAAAGAACAGATGGCTTCATGTCGTGCCTTTGAGGATGTGATGCAAACAGTAGTTTAAAAGGGAACAGGGAGCTGCTGCTGCTGGAGGCCTCTCATATCCACGTTACGAGTGTGACAGAGATAGTTTATAATGGCGAGTTATCGGCTGCTTTATTTTGCATCAACACCTGTTCGCAAAATTCACATTTTTCCGCACAAAAAAACATCCCATAAAGACCGTCAGTCGACCACAAACACGCGTTTTCTTTGCCAAAGAGAGAAACCGGTTTGGGCTCGCATGCATAGCTGTTACATAAAAAGCAACGTTTGGGACTGCATCCATTTAAGAAGGCATTTCAACATCTGGACCGTCTCCAATGTAAAAAAAAAAAAAAGGAAAGGAAAGGAAATGTTTCGTTTTGATAAATGAGACTTTCAAAGGGCTGTTGGCACAGTTTTCCTGGTGTGTCCTATAGGAGAGAAGGGAAATCTATTTCTGCTGTCGGCTGTCACACCGGTAATGCGTAGTTAAGGACCTTCTCCTCTGACGCTTTGTCACTGTCTCCCCGTCTCACTGCCTACATTCTGCCTCCCGTCTGACCGACCTCTTTCCTTCCTCTCCATCCGCTCCCGTTGGGAGGTCACGCATCTTTACCCGTGTCGGACGGGTTCGAGATAAGCTTCGAAAGACAACAGATGCTTATCGTAACGTCTCAAGAATCAGATCCAGAATCCTCCTCTGAGTCCCCTGAGAGCGGGCGAGATTCAGGTCAGCCCGATCAATACCCGTCTGAAGGCAGTAATGTAACTCGTTAGCTCGTGTGTCTTCCACCTCTGTTACAATGGCTGAAGCTCTTTTCAGTTAGTGGACTTTCTGTGAAATAAATCGATACACCCGTGCTTGTGTGGGAAGCCGAGCTGAAGATGTAACCTCTCCCAGACAAATGAATGGCGAGGGATTCCAGAAGTCGCTCCGGTCATTCGAGGTAATTTCAGCCTTTCCGTGTCCGTCTTTCTCGCTAGCTTTCACCTTTTCACCGTCAGTTTTCCTCCACCTTCAGTCGTAGGAGCAGGGAGCAGGGGGGAGATGAGTTACCGAGGCTTTTCTTAGCTCTTATTGAACCATTTCAGAGGAGAAATCCTCCTCTTCCCCAAAAGGATACAGAACACCAACTCAATTCGGAGGCAGCTGGTGTATCGACAAATCGCTTCCCTTTCCAGCGCCCTGCTGTATAAAACCTGAAGCGGCTAATGGCCCTCATTGGTTAGAGAGATTACAGCTATCTTTTTCGTTCAGAATGGATTTTATTTGATGATGAACTCGTCGAATGAAAGTGGAATCGCAGATTATGTCGAAACGACACCATAATTTTTATAGCGCTCTTGTGTATCATGGGGCCACGGCGAGCTGGGAACGTCGGATTTGTTTTATAGGAAATGATTTCTGGAACTGAACTTATTCTTCTACAATCACAGCCGATTGATGCCCCGACGCTGGGCTTTACTGACCAAAGGGACTTGAACATGTGAGTGAACTGTGTCTCTCTACCAATGGCCCCTTTTAAAAGTGCCAACCCTGTAAAAGAGTCTTAAAGATCACACTCAAAGGCCAGAGGTCGAAGGCAAGAAGTCAGCATCCTCACCAGTTCATCGTCCACGACAAGACACGGAGATGTATCCGAGATCGCCGGTTGTTGGGCTGACGGTGGTCCATATTACCCATAGTTCTGTGCACGCTGCTTCGGCCTGAAGGAACCTGAAACCGTGGCGGCCTCAGGTTTTCTGACCCTGACTAAAAGTGTCGTATCGTCCATCAATAAAACCTTGTGAACTGGGACAGTTTGTCCATTTGTCTATATTCACAAAGCGAAGCGCAAAGTAAATATTTCCGCCACATTACATTAGTACAAACAAACATCATGTTTTGCATCAATACCGAAGAGGTTCTAATTGGAGGATGAGGTGACACTTGAGTACTCACATGTGTGGAGAGAGCACAGCGGGGTGCAAAGCCTGAAGGAAGATGGGTGATGGAAACTCGTTTGCCTCAAACGCAGCGTAATATCAAGAGGAAGAGAAAATAGATTCTGTTTGCATGTAATTTACTGTCGGTGCTATTTATGTCTGTAAATATGTCAAATCTGAAATCAGCGTCGTTTCTCTTTTGGACTATTCTGAAGGACTATTCCCAACAACAAGGCTTTGACAGCAAATGTTTGGGCTTCCTACAGTCTGCGGGGACCAGACATAACTAAACTAAAGCATACATTTCAAAAAGTTATTAAAAGTTATGAGAGAAAGCAAAGCAAACTGCTTACGGTTCATTCACTTTATTGCTGCTGAAGAGGCAGCTCGTCATTTCAAATACCAATCTATGTAAACCAGACAGCACTGAGCCCAACGGGAGGGAAGAGAACCTGCAATTAGGTCCGACCGTCATGATTTAAACTGTCCCGTTATCTAAACTAACCTTTCGTATAACGATCCCCCGTCAGTGAACGTCTGGTCCGAGGAGAGACACCTCCATTACCATGTCAAAGGCTGCCAGTCAGTTGAAATGCCTAAATGACACATGCCAAATGACTGTGTGTGTGTGTGTGTGTGTGTGTGTGTGTGTGTGTGTGTGTGTGTGTGTGTGTGTGTGTGTGTGTGTGTGTGTGTGTGTTATTTATTCATGTCTGCAGTATGGAAAGGAGGTTTCGATTCTTTCACAATGCAGCTAATAAAAGAAGGCCTTTCATTCCAGCATTGGCACCATTTATTGCTCAAACACTGATGGACCCAGGGCACCGTCTACAGTCTGAATATGATATCATTATGTTGTGAACAATTTGCATTTTGACAGCCCGTATCGGATTTATTGTGTTTTTAAAAAGCTAAATAGAAATACATTTAAAAAAAAAAGTACATTTGTAAAAAGAAAAAGGGTTTCGTAAGTAGCCATTTACCAGACCTTTATCTAAGAGGTAGATGTGGATTCAGTTCTATATAGCAATGAAGAAACCACCTAAAGAACCACTTTCTAGTCATTATCTTCAGCTTACTGTTGGGACGATTAGGTTTAGGTTTAAGGAAGGACTGTGGTCATGGATAGAGGAAACCAGGACATGACCAGCAGTCATTGGCCCCAAGAGGAAAACATAAACTAGATCATGATAGGTCATGTTTGAGCACATGGGCGGCGTTGTTGTCTTTCTGGTGAGGAAAGCCTCCGGGTGAAACAATGTTTTAGAAGCTGGCAGAGTCCGCCTGGACCTGGGCTGTATGTTGGTTCAGAAACTCATGGCATCCTGTGCGGGCAGCGCGTCCCCCGTTGCAAACATTTCCTCCGTATCACAGCGCTGCACCACGCACTGAAAACCCGAACAAAAAAAAGGGGGCCAGCCAAGGGCCGGACCACGTCTCCAGAGCGCCAGAGATCAAAGCCCAACGCGACGCTCGCCGAGTCTTCGATTCACTTTTATCTCCTCGCCTCAGAGTTGAACACGCATGTAGAGGCGAACGACAGCAAACACCAGACAACCAATTTACAGGGAGGATCCTCCGCTGTTGACGGGATGGTCTCGAGCCGGAATTAAATTACAGCGCTGGGGCCGAGCTGTGACCGGCTGCAGCGATAAAGCCCTTCAGAAGACGCGGTGAAGGATTATCGGCTGGTACGGCTTTAATTGGCTGGTTTTAATGAAGTCGCCCGCGATGGATCCGAGAGGCGCTACAGGAGGACACCCTGTTTGTACACATCAAATACACCTCGGTGTGAAACAGCAGTTCAAGAAGAGACTTTCATTAGCCGAGATCACATTTAATAAATCACTCAAAGTGGATCACATAAAAGGTGTCATGTACCTCTTCTACGCTATTATTAACAAAATGGTAAGATGTGTTTCACAAGGGCAATTAGCTCCGGATTAGAGGGAACGTCTTTGCTTTCGAGGAAGAGTCCCGCTTCCACTTTCGCTGACGTACGCTAAACATACACGACGATCGCAAGTATTACAAGAGAAGTATTAGTCGGGGATTATAAACAGCGGGCGCCTGCCAACGCGGGAGGACTGAAGAGCGCCCAGAGGCTGATTCATTTGCAGCTTAATGAGGAGATTATACACCGTAATAGTCCACCAGGTAAATAAAAGGGATTTCAACACATGACTCTGTAATCGCAATTGTCTGTTTGAAAGATATACCTGGAGGTGGTGGAGCAGCTGTTCTGCATTGTGTGGAGCTGCAGCCTGAATACTGTTTATTTTTCTTGTATTTATTGCTGAGAGTGAGGACTGTGTACACAGTCTCCTGAGTCAACACTTCCAGGTAGGGCGTGTTTACAGTGTGGATGTCTCCGGATCGGCTTGGCACATTTGGATTTAGCGGATTTGCTCAAGCCGCGAGCGTGTGTGAGCCGATATCTTCTCGTCATTACACACACATTCAGGGATTAAAAGGTACATCCTTGGTGGTCCCTCCGGTGTTGATGGATGCTTCGGTGTCATCATTATCCTGTCGGGACGGACTAAATAATTCTACTAGAACACTTTTATGTATTTGTTTAAAAGAGGACACACTGCACTGCACCCATTGTGAGACGCTTTGAACAACAGCGTCTGCCAAAAACACTTGTAATGTAATTAAATGTCAAAGTTAATTAGCATTATGAAGTAGGTCTCCTGCTGCTGCATCCTCAGACGTCCCCGCTGCTCAAATGAACCCACATAAGGACGTCGACTGAAAAGATGTATTCAGAGAACTGGAAACGTGTCCCGTTCATAGGAAAGTTGCTCAACTTTTGAGTTGATCTTCCCTATCCATGGGCCCACGGAGCAAGTGCACTAGCGTTTCCTTTTAACCCCGCCTCCCAGCCCAAATAACTCTGGATTTGGCAATTAGTGCATTTTACAACGTTTAGGACATAATGATTTAAATAAGGGCTATTCAAGTGTGCATGATGGGAAGTTGACGCACTTCGAAGAAAGATTTACAGACGACTCTTTCCCAATCTAAAGAGTCTTTTATGGGCCCAGCTGCATCACGTGACGGACCAGGAAGTTGTTATTCTACTGTATCAGAATTGATTTAAAAGCCTGCAATCTTCCTGGGGGCTTGAGCTTAACAAACACAAACACAACAACTTTTACGATTGTAGTAAAAACACATAATCAATAATTCATTAATAATTCTTGCTTATAAGACGCACGCATGAACGACCAAAGATGCATAGCTTGAAGACCAGAATGCCGAGCGTGCGGAGGAGACGAGACAGGAAGGGAAACTTGAAGTATGCATTGTTTGTCCTGGCAAAGACCCGCCGCTCATTATTGGCCGTTGGGGTCGTTTTGGACGTGACACCGGCTATTATTCCCCTCCAGACCCGCAAAATGTTGAAAATGCCTGTTATGCAACACATTCCTCATCGCTAGCGTCTTTCAGCTTTGCGGTATCATCTGCTGTAATTCACCAGCAGTGCTGTAGCTTAACTGGGTAGAGCCGGGGCTGCTTTCAGGGTTTGGAGTTTTACTCCCACTGAGGCCATTTATACTTGAAATGTCATTCAATCAGGTTAATGCAAGGCACTCTGGATGAGCGCCTTCCCGAGTGGTTATACATCCACAATTACAGACCAAAGCATGAACGCCCCTCTAGTTCCAGACTCTTTTCAAAATGTCTCTCTTTGCCCACCACCTTCTTCTTGCAGGGAAAGAGCTTTCTTTCTTTCTTTCTTTCTAAACACAGCTAACAAAGACGGCGGTGGCTGGTCCACACAGGCCAGTACCGCTGCTCTGTCCACAAAGGACAAACATGTATTGTGGGCATCAGACTGATGACTGCAGCATTCCTGTCGGAGGAAATGGTCTTTTTTTTTTGTTATTGTCTTGGGCTGCCAGTGCTGCCGTAAGCTCACTTATCAGACAAAGAACATACACCCCTGCAGGAAAACACAAAACTCTGGGACATGAACACACAATCGTCGGGAGGGAGGGGGTGGGGGAACAATTGCGTACCCATACACACCACTGGCAAGAACGTAGGGGTTTTCACGGCCAAAAGACGGGGGATGCTCCAGGATACACTCTCCCCAGCAGGTGTTCCTCTTCCATTTAGATTATTCCAGCCAACAGCCAAACAAAGCCCAAAACAACCTGACAAGGGATGAACCGGGGGGCGGGGTTATCTGGTACTGTACCAGCTGTTTCCTCTGCACGGTTACAGAGATTCACTAGACAGACAGAGGACTTCCTGTGTTCTGCTATCTTATCTCACGGCACTGCTGATATCAGGAGCACCGACAGCCTGTGCTGGCCTTCATCCGCGCAGTGAGTACGGAGGACCCGTGCGATTACCGGGGTTGTGGTGCGGTACGGCCAGAGGCTCCATGTTCAACCATCTTATCAGCTGCACCGCTGATTTCCCAGCAGGGTAAACGAGAGGAAAGAAAAGCTCCAGAGCAAAAGGGGGGAGGAGGGACATTCTTCGGTTCCGTCACCGTGAAATACAAAAACAAATACAATCTGAACTGAGCAGACACTGAGGATTCATCTGTTGATCGTTTTCCGTCATTTCTCAAGACTTCTGATTTCCACCGAGTGCTCGTTTTGTCTGACCAACAGTCTGGGAGGGAAGACTTCACACTGGCATGAAACAAAAGAGAGAAGCAGCGAATCAGAAGCAAGCGTTTGGCATTTTGGCCCGACGATCGACTTGATTACATTTTCATTCAACGAGCAATCGTTTCATCAACTGGTGTTTTTTTTAGAGATATTCATTTGTAAAAGCTGCACCAACAGCTAGTTTCAAATTGAACATGTCTTTGTGTGTATGGGGGGGGGGGGGGGGGGGTGTCGCTTGTAGCAACAAACCCACAGAGAATGATCAGCTGACTCCTTTCAGCTCTACAGAGCTTTAGCGTCTTTCAGGTGATCGAGTTGGTCATACCGCAACTTGCCGACGCAGTACTTCCTGTGTCTCTTCCTGTGTGAGACGAACGTCCCCAAACAATGACGCGCCAGGTACTGAGTTTAATATAGAGTCTATTCCAGGGGTCACTAATAGGCGGACCGCGGTCCGGATCCGGACCCAGACGCCGTTGTATCCGGACCGTGGACCTAAAACCGATAGATAATTGAGAATTATTACATTTTGACGGAGCGTCGATATTTTAACTGGCGCAGCTTTTCTAGCCTTTACGGCACTCGGTCAGTGGTCCAGGAAACAAACCGACCAATTACAGGCGTTGTAAATCACATCACATGATGCAGCTCAGTCAATCAAATATGGGTATTCTGACACCATTTCCTCTAAAATCCCATCTGGAATTAGACAAATTGTCTCATGAATGTGATTTTGAAGGCTTTTATTTTGAAATGCTCCATCAGAATGTCCTGGTTCTCTCTGAGTGACACCTTGAGGGGGTCTGCTATCAACCTGAGGTGAAATGATTTTGTAACTTTGCACCATTTCCTCTTAAGATGCACATTTTTTGAAAGTTTTCAGTTATGTCAGTTATTCTGTAATCCAGCCCTTATTTTACGTGAAATGAGAAGAACATTTATTTTCTGTATTTCTATGTATTATTTATAATCCATCCAGTTCAATTTGAAAATTGTTAAAATATAATTGATGTGTACTTTCTTTATTTGATTTAACAGTTGTTGACTACACAGAGACGTTACAACTACTAGACTTCTTGAATATATATATATATATATATATATATATATATATATATATATATATATATATATATATATATATATATATAGCACACATATAGCACACATATATATATATATATATATATATAGCACTAAATAGCGCAAGTTAGATATTATTGTAATGTTCCAGACTTTTGCACGAGGAGATTTTCTCAATCTGGACCTTTTGGAATTTGAATTGAATACCCCTGGTCTATTTCATCAGGACACCGGTGGTTCAAAACTGCACCAGGTCATACGCCTAAACTCTCTGGTACTCTATCTATTTCCCCATGCTGTAAACTTTAGTCTAACTACCACTATTTCTACTTTCAGAGCAGATCATGGTCAGCCAATTTCTGCACATTGTGATTTGACCGTGGCCACTTAAATACGCTGTTATTTCTTACTCCCCCAAATGTATCGCCAACAATTCAGAAGAGCGGATCATTTCTGCTCTCAAAATGCTTTTAAGTCTGACCTTTTGTCGTACTTCAGGTCCAAGCCCAATTGGATCTGGGAAGCAGCTTTAGCCGTACTGAAAGCTTTAAAAACTTTCTGTAAAAATAACGAGAACCTTTTCACCTGTTCAACATCAAGCTCATAATTTGTGCCTCACCTCTTGGCCATTTAATTATTATGTCTTTTTTTTATTTTTTTTATTGGGTTTATTTCGCCAATTTCTCTTTTCAGAGCGGCACCTATTCAATATCCGGATCAGTAAAGCAATACAGGGGGGTTCTGAGTATCATCTCCCACACACACACATACACACACACACACACACACACACACACACACACACACACACACAACACACCATTCCCCCTCTTTCTCCTTCCACAGGTGGCCAAAATTGGATTTCCCTTACAGCACTTGCTGGTGAATTCAAATAGATTTGGAGGAAGATGGGGGGGGGGGGTGAGACTGCTACAAAGAGTGAGCGAGAATGGAAAGTCCAGCACTCAGCAGCGCGATTTCCTGAATAGTTTGGAGGTGTGACGCTGATCGGAAAGTTGGGAGAGTTTCTGCTGCCTCGATCAGATGACGTGGAGTCGCTAAGTGGCAGAAAGAGAACAAAAAGAGAGAGAGAGAGAGAGACCTGTCCGTCTTCTCCACAGACAGGTAATAATAGATGTGGAATAGAGACTATTGCATTAGAGACAACGATCCTCAGTGATCCCTCCATTAGAGCACAAGCCAGCTCTAGATGAGGCGCTCTCAGCAGGATTCACACACAAAGCAGGAAGGTCTGAGACGAAGAGAAGACGCTCGGCTCAGCAGATCGCTCGACTCGATCTCGAGAGCGGATTGTGATTTAATTCAGTCGTGCTTTCTTCAGAACATTCCCCAGTAACGCTGGTTATCATCTTCCTCACGAGCAAACATCAAACATTCAACAGAGGCTTTTTTTTCCATTAGCAAAAGGCATCGTAAATTTCCCCCATCGATGTTTGTCCGGATAAAAAAAGAAAAAAGGCCGTGATGAAGGGAGTTATGTCAAAGCGCCTCTGTGCCGATTAAAAATTCCGCCAATGCCGAAACATTATTATTCAATTGCTCTACAGAGAGTGGAGTAATCTAATTTCCACTTATTCCAAAGGGATTCTGGGTTTAAAACGCGTCTCCCTTGTCTCCCCATTTCATCACAGGGATTCAAGTAAATCCCTTCACATCTGGTGACGCCGACGAACAGCAGAGGGAAACCGATGCGGTTAGATTTGGGGGGGGGGGGGGGGGGGTTCAGCTCGTGGTGGAGCAGATGGCTGAAGTGAAGTTATCGATCCGGTTTGTCCAACCGGACGGTTGATTGCCCTGCAAACAACGCTTTCATTTGCATGAAATCAAACAAATGTTTGTACCGCCCCCCTTTCTCTGCACCACAAGCGTAGTCTGTATGTTGGGAGGTATCAGGTATCAGGTCTTGCAAAAACCAGTCGGCATCAAACGCAAAGTGAGTAGAGGAAAGAAGGGAGGCTTCCTGTGCACAAGACTTTCAAAAGATAAACAACAAAAGCACCTCCGATCCAGTGTTCTGTCCCTGCAGACTCGGACCAATGGGCCGGTCTCACCATGGCTGTTGTGGACGCTTTGATGTTGGGGGGGTGGGGGGGGGGGTCCACCTGGACCAGTGCGTGCTCAGCAGACCACCAGAAGAAAGCAGCGGAGGGAAGCCGAGGCTGACTGGCAGCTCGCTTTGCTTCGACCTCCGGGGAGCGAAAGTGGGGCGAAGAGAAAAGAAAGACCCCGGGGCGCCTCGGCAAAGAGGAAGTCCGAACGCCGCCCGGGATGGCTCAATGCAACGCCAACGTGACTTCAGTGAACGCTCCACCCGCATCAATAATCAGACACCAGTATCATAGAGCCACCCATTGATCATCTTAAAGGACTTCCCTCTCTGAGCACAGAGGCTGCGGTCACCATGTTGGGTTCACTGCTTTTTTTTTTAGAAAGGCAGTGAAAAACGATCAATACATCCACCACAACGATTTAAATTCCCTCAAGCCGCAGAATCCTCTTCTTCACTGTCACACCTCGGTATGTAGACTTACTTTTGCTATAATATTCGACAAATACACAGCTTTTAGACGTGCATCCTCCTCGTGCACACAAGAGGCACTTACAGCTGCAGCTATGACAAACGGCCATTGCATGTTTCAAGACCCAAATGACCACTATAGAGGTTTCCGCTGACTTGTGCTTCAGGACGATGGTGGTGAATGAAGTTAGTCTGGAGCCGTGTCTGCATGTACTCACCCCACAATTCCTGAGGAATCCATGAGGGACATACTGAAGACTTGGATCAATAATAAGAATCAGTATTCCCATCCCCCGTCTACATCTTTCCATGTTTGCATCTGGTCCTCTTTCTAACCTTGACACCTCCCCCATTCTCCCATCCAAAATGTCTGCGTGCTGATATGACACACACACACACACACACAAACGCTCTGACACACTGCTAAAGTTAAGACTGGGCCTCGACACACACGTTTTCATCAAAGCACGCACTCACGCAAGTAGAACCGTGTTCAGACAGCGCTCTGGAGCTTATACTGATAGGGGGGGGGGCATAAACCAGGGCCGGCTGGCGGGCTTACGCACCGATACATTCTTTGCTTTGCTGTGAGAAGTTACTGTAATTGGGCCGCCTTCCAAAAAAAAAAAGTCTCTGCTTCTCCTGGAAGGACGGCATCAAAGCCGACAGCGCTCGCCGGATTTCTCTTTGCCGAGCTCACGGGCCGATGCTCCGCTCTCAGCTACGCCACCGCCACCGACTTCAGAGCAGCGCTGAACACTGACATTGTTTTTGTTGTTTTCCCCCCTTTTAAGAAACCGACACTTTAAAGCCAAACAGCCGAAACGCCCCAGCGGAACAGGTGCGTGCATTTCACGTATTCTAAAGCATCTGAAAGGTGTGTGAAGAGAAGAACGCTGATCGTCCTTCCACGGTAGCTTCCTCCTGTGATCTTGCTTCATGTCCTAAAATGCATCCAGACGTTAAGAGACGTTTAAAAGGAACACTTGGGCACCCCGACAGGCAGCGGAGACAAACCTCTGGTTGGTCCCCACATGACAGGACCGCTAATATGGACTTAATGAGCGTGGGTCGGGACAACTTTCTTGGCGGACTCACAGCTGAACAAGTTCAGCAGCTCATTAGATGCATGACTTACTTTCACTTCCTTCAACTCTGGACCACTAAAAATATGATTTAAATACCAATTATGAACCTGTGACAAACCCTGTGACCGGGGTCTCAACCTCGGCTCCACACAGTGTCCTCCTAATTGTGGAGACGGAGGACAAAATGATTGTTCCCATGTTCACTTGTATTTAACAAGCTCATGGATGAATTATGCAAAAGTGGGACTTTTTGCTCTGTATTCTATGTCCTCAGCTGTTTACAGAGGCCTCAGGAACAGAGGAATTTAATGAATAAAAAAAAAAAAAGGGGATTAGCAGTGAAATGTGGAATATCGTATGTAATTGTTCAAAGACGCCAGCTGAGAGGCTCGCCTGTGCATCAGCTCACGGGCTAAATATCGGACCTGTTGAGGAACTAATGCAAACTAAGCTAATATTAGAGCACAAAAGGACAATATGTATTGTTTTATGACTATATTGAATCCTTTCTCATGCATTGTTGTAGTCATAGTCATGCAGAGCATAATTAGACACATTTTCTGATGATATGCTCGCATCGTAAAATATAGAACTACATTTTGAAAGCTTTCAAACATCTGCAAAACAGCGTTTCTTTCAAATAGATCTTTGCACGATCACATGATCCCATCGTAGAAGACTCACGCAGCAGACATTACCATACTTATACATACAAAGACTTTGCAGAGAGGCTGATGTCATCTCTCTCTCTCTCTCTCCTCAACTACACATCTATCCTCCCACGGCTCCAGCTGTTACCCTTAAACCACTTAGCATAGTAACGGTGGTAACTACGGCCACCGTACTGGACTTTTACTGTCACCCCCCTCATTATCATCACGGCCGTCATTGTGGATGTTGAGACTGCGGGACCTCTCCCAATCTCCTGATCTTAATTTGCATAATGTGAAGAATGGCGTCGCCGCTGAGCTGGCTGGTTTCATGCTCGACTGAAAAATGATCAGCAGATGTGAAGCTCGGTAATTGAAAAAAGATGGAAACATGGCGACTGGAAAGGTGAGAGCGTGTGTGTGTGTGTGTGTGTGTGTGTGTGTGTGTGTGTGTGTCTTGTTTGCTCCCAGGAGTTTCTTCCATCTCCTCCTGACGACCAGCATTGACAGATATACTTCTTTTTTTTTTTTATCTTCCTCTCTTGTAGGTGTGTGTGTGTGTGTGTGTGTGTGTGTGTGTGTGTGTGTGTGTGTTTGCCCTGGATGACCTGAAGAAGTTCTCCCCTCTCCACGTCCCGCTTCACGCTTCACTGTCTGACAGGGCGGCCGGAGCCTAGAGGGAACGCTTTGAGCTTGTGAGGAACAACGTACACCGAGTCCTACGTTTCCAATCTCGAAGCTGAGATTGGAGAGGTTAGCCTTCCGTGGCCCGAGGGGGCACATGTGTTCCATTTATCCTTCATTCAATCAGATGCTCTCGTTGTCATTGGTATTGCTCTTGGCGACCAAAAAAAAAAAAAAGGCCCACAAACGCTGGTGAAAAACCTCAGAGCACATTCATCGAGAGGAAACAATTCAGAACAAAACAGTCTTCTCAAATCTCCCCTTGGGGCCAACGATTTATCACACCTGATACTTAGTGGAAGACGGGGATTACATGATGAAATGCTCGGCATGCTGGTCTATATCTATATATATATATGTATAGCACAAATACAGCAGACGTGAGTGAGTCTAAATCTGACCTCCTACACAAACTGTAAATAGACTTTATTCCAAAGCTTGCGTAATAAAGTCAAATACAGCTTCTAAATAGGCTTGTTTACCTTAGTGACAACTGGTGCAATTGTATATCTTAGCGTCATTCTATACAAGTGGAAGTGGCTCACCTGCTTCTACTTTGGCTCGCTACAGATCTGAATTGATATATGCTGACATGATCGGAGGTAGGAATGTGTGTCGTCTCGGTGTTTTTTTCTGCCATCTCTCTTGGTGTGCATCTGCATGCTGGTGTGAGGTCACCCAACCCCCAGTAGGTGTTACTGTGTGTTATCGGTCTGAAAACACAGCGGCGCAGAGGATTCTGCAGGCATCAAACGCAATTGTATTGAAGCAATCATTGGGTAGATCAGAGAGCATTTAGGGAAAGACAGACCTTTGCATTAAGGTAGAAGGTTATTGGTCAATCGACTTTAACGGTTTGCTCCTTTTGGGACACAGAAATACTGTGAATGTATGACTATTATATCTTGCTTCCGCTGCCAACTAGCGGTGACTACAACCTTCTTGATGTACGGAGTTCAAGACGTATACCTTTCAACCCGTAGAGGTAAGAGGTCAACCGTTCCCCTCCAAACAAACTGCGGTGATGGAGATTTCCGCCTCTTGAGGGCATGACTGTGCACCTCACATTTGGTGTAAATGAAGAACGGCCTCTTCTTTTTGAACGTGCACTTTATGTCAATTCCGTGATTAGTTTTCAGGGATGTGCTGGTCGCAGCAGGCAAACTGACAGATGGAGTAACTACCATCCTGGACATAAAAAAGTGATACAGCTTCAAAAAAAGGATGCTGCCAAATGTCTATCATCAGCCAGAGTACATTCAGCCCGAGAATGCCAAGTCGATACCTGTGGAAAACAACCCTCTCATACCGTCTCTGGAAGAACAAAGTTCTCAGCAGAGCATCCGCACTCTTGACAATCACTGAGGACACTGAGCTCTTTATTCCTTTTCTTTACTCCAGCTGGCTTTGAACTACAGAAGGAGCATTGTCTTCCGTTACCCATGTGG
>NW_027176517.1:1352932-1356336 GCF_023349555.1 Cebidichthys violaceus | reverse complement strand
AGTCGATGACATTCCAATGCAGATTCCATCTCGAGTTCCAGAGAGACAGCGAGGACAATCTCTTCAGTGTAGACACATACGTCTTCTACAGCTGGCCAACGTCTCCACTGCAGGAAAACTACCGAGGGCTTCTTGAGGAGAGGAAGGAAGTGACACGGAGATTTCTGTTTGCCAGTGATTTGAAGCAGTACTCCTTCTGCAGTTGGCCTGAGCCCATGGGCACGTTTAACATTCTACTCTATCAAAATTAGCAATGGCAAAATAGAGCCACGCGTCCAATTTATTACCCGCGGGTGTTGATAAACACAAGAGACGAAACGGATATGGGAGAGAAAAAGGGAAAAAAAAAAGTTTAATTTCAAAACCTCTTAATTCTTTTCAGCATCAGTGGTGATATCTACTTTAATTATCCTGATCAGGGGAGCTGTATCCAGTACTCCAGGAAAGAGGGGGGGGGGTGGGGGGGGGGGGGGGGGGGGTGGGGGGGGGGGGGGGGGATTATGTGCGAGACAATTTTCTCATTTCTCCTGTCTTAAACTATACGTGTAATATCTGTTGACTGAAATAATGACAGAGGAGATGGATGGAGTATGTGAAACAAATGAAAGAGAAGATTAAAGACTGTTTTCATCAAGTGAAATGGGGATGATGTATATATTGGAGTGAGGTGGGGTGGGGTGGGGGGTGGGGGGGGGGGGTATATAGCTGCCAACTAATTATGATATCTTACAAAGTACTTACAGGCCACTTAACGGAAGCCCCCTTCACAATCCGTCTCTGAAATGAAGAAGCCTTATGCTCCCGTCCTTGAGGCTTGGACACGCCGTTCTGTGTCGCTGTCCATTGGCACGAGGCGGCGAGACACATCCGTCCTAATAACGCGGTTCAAGCGGCTGCTAGCGTCCCGCTGCCGGTCGGCTCCGCAACGGCACCCGCCCGGGGGAACCGGGGCGGCCCCGGGACGGGGGGACACGTCGGCTTCATCTCTCCGATCGGATGTCGTTTAGCCTCGAGTGTCGCGCTAACGCTGGGCTGAAGTGACGTGAGGAGCAAACCCGCCGGGCACAAGAAGCCATATCAGAAAACCAGATTAAAATCAGAAAGACATCTAGGGCGCAGACAGAAGGTATCACCTTGTTAGTTCTGCAGATCTGCAAAAACAAACCGTACCAGCCCCGGCCGGTGTATGCAGCATGGGAGGAGGTTTTCCTGGCTAGTCAAACTAAAAGAGAAGTCCTCCGCTGGCACGGTGTAAGGCGTCCGGTGACTAAAGGAAGAAGGAGAACAACACAAAACTTCCCTTCAAACCATATCACTTCCTTGTTAGCCTGGAAAGAGGAACACAACATGGACACATTATTTTTTCTAAAAATACTGGAAACAAAATGGAAACGCGGCCTTGTGACCTAGGTAACTGCTAGATTTTAATATCTCCATCACCAAGGCTACCCCCCCCCCCCCCCCCCCCCCCCACTACTTCAGACACACAGCCTACCCGTGCAGCTGAAGCTGTACATATCGGGCGAGAGCGTATTGGATGCAGGTAAGTGATATATCTTAGGGTTTTGATTACATCTGGGTTTCGTCTTCAGAGCTCATTGGGTGTGCGAGGTGGGGGGAGTGTGGCTTCAGACTGTTCTTGTGGCAGGGCCCCCATTTCTAAAAGGCAAATAAAAAGAAATCAAATCAACACGTTCAGAATCCGTCTCTGCTGTTCACTGATCTGAATAGAGACGGAGATTTCAAAGCCTTCAGCAACGGCAAGCCCGAGAGGAGAAGGGAGCCTTGTGAGGGTTTTATTGAAACGTGGTCTTTTATTTTGAGGAAAATAAAAAAACGAATAATGTCACTAAAGCTATGACTCACCCGATACTCACCGAGTATCAGAGCCGCTCGGCTGAAAGCCCTCCGATAGTTCCGGAGCATCCAGAGCTTAATTAATTCCTGTGCTGGATTACCGTTTTCTGTCGTGGTCATTAGCTAGACGGCGCAACTCGATACCTTAGTTCTACACCGGGTGAGATGATAAGGCAGGTGTAGCCGTGTGAAAATGCTAATTCTCATCTAATATCCAGTATTGTGGCATCATGTTTTATAACATGGAATAAATCCTGTCAGTGTGCAACGCGTGCTTAGCGTGTTGATCCGGCTCATCGGTGGGAAGCCTGATCACCAGGTCCTTCAAATCAGTACAACGGTAGACCAAAACCTACAGCAGCATTAACAGCATTGTTCCCTTCAATAGCCCTCGACAAAGGCTGTGATTAGTAAGACTGTTCAGCGCCAGCGCAATTAATAAACTATTGTCATTAAGCACGCGATTCTAATTCTGCCTGCGGGAGGCACTCGTATTAACACCTGAGGTTTTGTTCCGAGTCGGAAAAGCGAACACACGGTGAATCAAAGATAGCTCGACGTCGAACCAAACAGCGCGTGAACTCCTCATAATTAATGCAGCGAGCACCTTGGACCCGCACGTGTTGCTGCCTCCTCTTTGTCTCGCACCAGAAACTCATCAATCATTTCAAAGCAACCCCGTGAGATGAAAATGTTGAATTTATATCGTGTTGTTTACCAGCAAAGCAGCAAAAACAAAAAAGGGTCCGGAGAGCTAATAAATTAGAAATGAGGGACGGTTAACGCCGACACTGACACTGCTCTGAATGGAAACTCCAGTTGATCCCAAGTCAGGATTTCACTCTTTGGGTCGTCACTGATGAGCTAAAGGATGCAAGTGAATGAAATTATCACGGCTCACTGCGTCGGGCAATTTATCATCTTCAGGGGTGGTGGAGGATCCCAACCCCCCTTATTAGCACATGATCAATGCTTAATAGCATGGCTAAAGAAATATATCGGGGGGACGACCTTCACCGTGACCCCACTGCTGCTGCTGCTGCGTCCTTATACATGAAGTAAAACGACACGGTTAAGACCGAGGACAAAGACACAGACAGAGGTGGATTTTTGCATTAAACTAAATATCACTACTGTGGTTTAGAGGGCGTGTCAGAATCTCACTGTTGTTTCTGGAGTCTAACACCGCTGTCATCGAGTAGAAGAGTTGCAGATTCACAAACAGTGCTGTGAATCTTCGCCCCGGAAACGTTTTATAGTCAAGTTACCTTGACTTTTAGCCAAATTTTTTAAATCTTAGTCGTCCCTTGAGGGACGCCGTGACGTCAGCTCCCCCCCGCCTCGACCCCCTCTTCACAGAGATTATTCAGGGGGGACATCAATGACATTGTTGGGTTTCAAACGGGAACAAGACAGGCAGCTGTTTTAAACCGACCCACCTCTGTCTTCATGGGAAATTCCGCCACAGGTGCCGGCGCACTTCAAAGCCCTCCGATAGCGGGGCTCATGAATATTTCAGTAAGGGGCTACAATGCTACGCTCCGAGG
>NW_027176517.1:1260432-1347932 GCF_023349555.1 Cebidichthys violaceus | reverse complement strand
ATGAAATTCAAGAGCGATTCTGCTGCTGGCAAAACTGTTTAGAGACCGGTCACGACTCGTTTGCATGTTTTTAATCCTCCACATGCCGTCTTCTCTATTAGGGTCCAACATGATGGGAATACATGAATAACTTTACCGGCCATTACTACAGCATCCCTCCCAAACTCAACCAAGCAACTCTAATTTACTTGCATTTTATCAACAGTGTGTCATGAAGCGGGACCCGCCCTGGTCTGGTCTCGGTCTCGACTTGGTCTCAAACCCTCAAAGTCTTGATCTCGTCTCTTTTTCAAAGAATTCTGGTCCTGGTCATTACTTGGTATGAATTCAGACGGTCTTGACTCTAACATTGGGTTGAATGTAATGCAAGCCAAACAGTTATATGTAAAGAGAGAGAGAGAGAGAGAGAGAGAGAGAGAAAGAGAAAGAGAAAGAGAAAGAGAGAGAGGGGGGGGGGGGGAGATGAAGAGAATGGAGGTGAGAGATGAAACACTGAGTTAGTGTTTCTCCCCTCTTTGAGGCTGTACCGGCGTTTTTCATCTTCTCTACCTCCAGCACCGGGAGTGATGGATGAGGATGACATTGATGGATGGCATCCTCGCGACTTTAACCCCCTTTATCCCCCCCCCCCTCCTCTTCCAACACTGAACTAGAATCAATTAAGTGGTGCGCTCTCCTCTGAGCTGGAAATGAGACAATCAGCCAGATATACATCATTTCTGCGTACGGCGGGGGAAACGGCGGGGTGTCGGTCCACACACACACACACACACACACACACACACACACACACACACACACACACACACACACACACACACACACACACACACACACACACACAGCTACACAGAGGCGGGCCCTTACTTAGATTAATATCAAGCCGTGCGGTCACTGTCATCCATTATCACAATGGAGATCGTGCTGCAATGGAGGATTCTTTGTATTATCGGTGAATCTGACCGTTTCTTTCCGTTTCTTTCCCTGATTAATCGATTGTTTAATTGATGCAAAAACAGTAAAAGTTGCTAAAACACTTTCCCAGAGCCTGAAGCGAGGACTTGTTGTTACAACAAACAGTCCAGATATATTAAAATGACAGAGATATAAAACCAGCTAAAGTTTGTCTTTGTTAATTTGATAAATGATGGAAGCCCTTGGTCGATTATTGAAATTGTTGTCAATTAATCCATGAAGTTAGTTTGAGCGCTCAGTGGTGTGTTTACTGAAGTATTCATTAGAGAACAACAAATAAACACATAACAGATTCCTCCTAATGGGTGCTCGATCATATTTTTGTCCTGTGGTTTTAATGGGCTTTTTATGAATGAGAAAACAAAATACAGTTTTGAAAAACAAACGTTCAAAATGCCAAAGCAGCTGATTGCATAATTACACCTTAGTGCCGATACGTGTCGTTATCAATTTAATTTGATCACGTCGACCACACATCAGGCGTGTTTGAACCATGTCATCATCTCAACACGTTGAGTGTAAAAGCTGCTGGTCTGCGTTCGCGGTGTTGACCGTTTTTGCCAATTAGCCGTGAAACAGACAAGAACATGTTCAAGGGATGGAGAAATACAGCGAGACAGAAAGGAGCACTGGCGTTTGAGAGAGGGAGCGGAAAACAAACGAGACAAAAGACAGAAAAAGAAATAACAACGCAGTGAATAACGGGCGTCGGCTCGGAGCGGCTTATCCACACGGCGGCTGACAACAGCAGCAGCCTGCATCTTTAATGAAAGTGTCTGTGGAGGGGCAAGGGTTTCATTAAAACCATATTGGAGGGCAGCATCGTTTCATCGCACACACACACACACACACACACACACAGGAGAACTAACTATCTCTGTAACCCCCCCCCATCATCCCATTTCCTTTGCTTTCTTTCATCTGTGCTGATCTAGAAGCGGAGGAATCATTGAAGCAATGCTAGGCAGATATGCTCTGATACTCTCTCTCCTCGGCTTGTTCACATTTTTTTTGGTGCATAAAGAATACGACAGCCCAGAATATAACAGCCCGTGTGACGGCAGCTACACCCGGAGGAAACCTTGGCAGGAACGGCACGTGAAGAATATACAAGACAGCCGTAGAAACGTCACTGTCAAACGGCGTTATTCCTTCAAGCCTCCCGTGGTAAAGAGATGTGTGGCTTTAAAAAAACGCCTGTGACTTTAACAGGATTAATGGAGGTGGGGAGCTTTGTTTGGCAGACTTGAATTTGCAGAGGGAGTGGAGGAGTAAGTAAGGTGGGGGCATTAATACAAGCGAGGTTAGGGGAGGTGTTTAGGTGGGCTCCCGGCAGCATTAAGACACAGCAGAGGGGAAGCAGATAAGGACAGGACTGAGACGCAGCCACGGAGAGAGAGGAGAGAGGAGAGAGAGGAGAGAGAGGAGAGAGAGGAGAGAGGAGAGAGGAGAGAGAGGAGAGAGGAGAGAGGATGGTCGGGGTGGCGAGATAACGGCGAGGCCCGGAGCTGATAGATGAGGGCAGCTCCAAGGTCAGCCTGGGAGCGTGCATACTATTATACTATATATATATACACTATTATACTATATATACACTATTATACTATACATTTCCTTTCATACACGTCCATGTCTGTATGGCTGTGAAGGAGTATTTGAATGCAAACCGGGCCTTTTGTACGTTCCTCTGGCATCTCTCCACCAGGGGCCCCATCGGAAAAATATTTTAAATATTGTAATAATATGTACAATAGGTTACCAAGAGCAACTCAAAAACACCACGCAGACCAAAGCCTGACCGTGAAGTGAGTCTGAATACGTGCATATAGTATAATTCTAGTGTCAGTTTGAGGTAAATTAGCACCATCTGACATTTACAAATGATATTTAACCGATTAACCTGACCTCTCAATGTAGGCATGAAATGAGACAACACAGGTAGTAAACAGTGCTCATTGTTGGCATTCTTAAAAAGAAACAATCTTATCTCCTTAGGGGTCCAGTAGGTTGAGGGAACGGGTCCATTAATCCACGGCCAACGTGTAATGAGGAAGACCAGCAAACTAATGAGTGCACCTGAAGTTGACAGGGAACTAAGCACATGCTCCCTGAGTGTTAGGAGGGGAGGAGCCACTCTCACTGCCAGCTGAGCTATGAAAAGCATGCCAAGTATGCAGAGAAGGACCGCTGTCCAACAATGATCGAAACTATGCTGGAGAGGGGAGAGGGGGAGGAGCATAATGAAGAGTAAAGGAAGGGCAAGATGAAGATATACGGAGGGGGAGGAATGAAGAGGGAGGAAGAACTAAAAGAGAATGAAGAGGAGAGGGACGACAAGCAAAGCCAGAGGAATACAAAAGACGAGGAGTGAGGGGGGGGTGAAGAGAAAGAGGGAGGAGGGAGGAGGAGGACAGGGAGGGATTAGGGTGAAAAGAGGAGGTAGAAAGGATAATGTAAAGGAAGCAGAGGAGGAGAAAGGACAGCTGAAAGGTAGCAGGGAGAGGAAGAGAAGTCTAGGGAGGCAAGGGAAGTGAAAGAGAGGAAGGGAGGATGAGAGGATGCTGAAGAGGAGGAGGAGGTGGAGGAGGAGAAATTAGCCAGAGGGAGAACTTTGTTCCTGTAAATCACTTGACGTCTTCGTTTCCTACCTGCTCCTGAAGGCGTTCATAAATAGACCACTTTCAACTGCAAAGTGGATGCTGTGCAGATCATAAAGAGGCGGATGAAAAGTGGAGGGGAGGAGGCCTTGGAGGGGCACCGGGGCTCAAAAGCTGGATGTCGCAGCAATCGTTCTTGTGTGTGTGTGTGTGTGTGTGTGTGTGTGTGTGTGTGTGTGTGTGTGTGTGTGTGGTCTGTTTGTCGTGCTGTAGAACTGTTGCTTGAGGCGTCTCTATCCGACTGCTTGTTTTTCTTCAATCTTGCCTTCTTAGGCCGTGTCCACACTACTCCGTTTCCATTTATAAACTCATACGTTTTGCTACGTTTACACCGGGCGTCCACACTACGGGTGCAAGAGTGACAATCAGACGGCTATCCAGACGTCAGTTAGACGGCAGCCATGGAATGCCTGCACCCTCACGCCTCAGCAGGGACACCGCAGGCTCCTCTGGTGTGCCAGAACACCGACCCACGCCAGTTCTCCAGGCGACCACACAAATACAATGATTGAAAAAGAATATCACGTGGTTATTCACGTACAGGGGGGCGTGCGGGTCAACCCGCGTCTCTCGCTCGCTTCCCCTCGGTTTCGTTGTTGTCCGCTCTCACACTCGCCGCTCTGCCGGTTGGCTGGAAGTCCCTGTGGTACTGGAGAGCATTTACGCTTTTGTTCGCTTACCGTTTCTTTGTGAACGTCACAATAGTTGCGGAGAACAAAATAAGCTTTGTCCATCGCCCTCCTCTAAGCCGTAAAACTGGGACTTCAAAACGTCCGCTCCGCTGGCCTGATAATGCCGCTCGTAAATCGCTCCAATAATAGCTTGCTTTCCTCCACATGCGGGCAGTAGGAGCATTAGAAAACGCAGAATTTAACTGCACAGCAGCTGCTAGTATAGACAACAAGGGCAGCAACGCCTGTAATCCGTTATCCATGTTGAATTAAACCACCGGTAGTCGATCGATAACGGGAAGAACCCGTCGTGACTGCTGAGACCCAAGTAGTGTGCGAGTCGCATCTAACTACCCCGGACTTTTCAATAACGTTATTTTGAAACTCCTCCGTTTTTTTGGGGTTTTAAACCTCCGGAGTAGTGTGGACGTGAGGCGTAAACGTAGCGAAAGATATGCGTTGTGGTAGAAACGTAGATGTAGCCTAAAACCACCACGGTTACTGACAGGACAGGTACAGGACTAACTCTCCACGGGGGACAAATTGGCACTGGTGGATGGTTTCATCAGCAATCAATGTATTCATTATGTTTTCAATGAAACGGTTGACTGTTTAGTTAAAGATATTCACTTTGCAATGACACAGATCCTGGTGTTTGACAAGCTGGAACCAGACGGTGTGTGCTTTGCTCGATACACTATAACAATATCTACTTTCACACTACAACAACAACTGAACTAAAGGTCAGTCAGTTACACCTCATTACATACACATCCAATGCAACACCGGACAGCTGACGGACAACGCGGCGGTGTTCCGCTGAAGTTGACCTTTCCTCTACTTCTGAAAGGTCTCCTCTCTCCGCCAGAAGCAGCATCGCCTCCACCCCGCCGTCCTAACGTTGATGCCGCGGGGGATTGACCATGTCAAAGTTGGGACCGACTCAACATCGACCTCCAAAATCTCAGAGATCACCGCCGTCTGGCCGCCTGGGCTCAGGGCACGACCTAGACTCATTCCCCAATTTAATGCTGACATTTACAGGAGGAGGGAGAGAGCCAGGCGGTGCTTGTATTGTCCGTGTGTGGTTAGGGGGAAAAACAGAGAAGAAAAACAGAGATTCGAGATGGAACGCTGGGAGGGAATCTTGCAGCATCGCTGCGCTATTACATTATATTATCTTGTCAGAGACAGAGGATGAGCAAGAGACGCAATGGGTTGTGAACAGCGGCGACGGAGCGTTGGAGAAGTACAAGCAAAAAGCGGAGAGATGGAGGGAGGGATCAAAAGGAGGTAAAGATGTAATTGGAGTGCAGTTAATACTGCTGACAACTCGGTTTGCGGCTGTTTGCCTAGTTTGTCATTGCCAGCTTGGGGGCTGTGAGGCTGGTGTGTGTCCTCCTCTAAACAGGGACGTCTTCCTCACGCACAAACGTTCAACCAGCAGGAAATAAACTGTACAACTATAAACACACACTACATGTGCGCTGTGTTAGAGAGGATGTAGTAAAATGGTCTTGCATATACTCCCAAGGTCGAAATGAATAAAAAAGGAAAACTTTTCCAGCCCGTTTATAGAGCGATTTATGTCGACGGCGACATTATCAGCAGCACAATCCAACGACCAGAAGCAAATGGGAGGATCTGGGATATCTATCTCCGGGGTATTTAACGTTCCCGGGATTAAAATGTTAATAAAAACGCTGCGAGATAAGATATATTTTGGTGTGTCCATTAGTTACGGCGGTCGACTGACTGAAGCTCCCCCCGTTTCTGAGGTAAAGAACCCGTGAATCAGACTAAGTTTCCCCTCCGCCTCTGGTGAAGGGCAGGACAATGTGAACGGCTTAACAGATTGTTCCCGGGGAAGAGGGGCAGCGCCGGTGGTGTTTGAAAGGGGGGCCGGCACCGCCGACCGCTGCAGGAAAGGAGATGAACTGAAAAGGTGATGGAAACGGAGGGAAAGGAGAGATAATGGGCGAGACGAAGAGAATTTGCAAAGAGGAAAAAAAAAGGCCGTGGTAGAGGGAGACTGGTCAGGAGACACAGCTACTGAGGCTCCTGTCCTGAGCTGCACTGGGGAAACCAGGCAGGACGGGTTTTCAGACTACACACATTCTTGCCACTTTGTTTGTCTGGCATTTTAGTGGCATTTGAAGTGAACCCTGTGGCTGCGTTGACCATACGTGTTGTTATAGCAATAAGGGGTCCGAGCCCGAAGGTGAAGTTACAGGTCAATCTACGGTCCAACCTACAACCACAGAGAGCCTGGAGTACAACCAGCAACCCTTTATGTTGAAAGGAGTCCGGTGAGGTAGTCCTCTGGAGGTGTTCCAGTGCAGGCGTTCCAGGCCTCTGAATAGAGAGCTGGACCTCATCAACCCATTGACTCTCTGGGAGACAATAAAGCCGCTTTTTTAAAAACACACTCGGCTCACGTGGCGTTTGCAGCCCGACTCGTAAGCGCTTCACCGGCAGCCAGTCGATACGGCAGAAAGTGGCGACCGTGGAGATGAACGCGACGGCGAGCACGTGCCCGGAGAGCACATTAACATGAGCTATACGCGACGATCCATCACGCTCAATTGATGCACCGATCCAATCGCCTCCGGTGCAGAAAGTCTGAATGTTGGAGGAGGAGCAGGAGCAAAGGGAGGAAGGGTAACGAGCCGCGCACGGGTCATTATTAGATCGCTTTTTGACCTTTCAACTGTGACCTTAAGTAAGAAAAAAATAAATAAATAGCCTCCGAACAATATCTCTGAGCTCAGGGCCGAACGGAGAAAAAGGGGCTTGAAGGGCACAAAGAGATGTTTGAAAATGTTCTGCAAAGATATTCATACATATTTATACATTAAAAAAAAAAAGGAAATTTCTTTTAACCAACTCCAAAACAGCAGGGGAGGAGGACAAACATCAAATCTGAGGGCATATCCCTCTATCGCCATTTCCCGAATGCCTCGAGATGAGTTTTATTCGCTGAGAAACGCATTTCCATATTGTGCTCAGGTGCTAGACGAGCCGGATGCCGGAGACCGCAGGGTCTTCAATAGTCATCACCCAGGACTGAAAGACGCGGTAATAACAACCTTTATAGGCTAGCAGATGCTCCTGCTCTCTAGGTTCTAAAAAGACCCGTTTTAAAACAGAACGAGGCCGCAACCACTGAGCAGAGGACAGCGAACGCAACACAAAGAGGGAAAAACAAGCCCTAGAAACCAAAAACCAAATCCAAAACATTAAATCCAAACCGGTTCATTATCTACATTCTTACTTCGTAAGAGAAAACCTCAGTTTTGTTACAAATATGTTGTGTTTAAAAGTCGTAACAGGAAGCTGACGTCAAAGACCTGCAGAGCACTCACGCGTTCATCAGAGCAAACCGCTTTATCTTTTAGTAACCAGTCCAACAACGGGGATTAATTTAGGGAATGAGTAACCTCTCTTGTTTTCACTGAAGGGCACCTTCATTCAGAGCGTCTTACACTTAAAAAAAAAAGTAGCAGAGCGCCACATGAGTCACGCACAGAGAAGCAAAGAAAGAAATGACACAAAGTGGGCACTTGAAAAAGCTCTCCAGCAGTTTAGCGAGCTTCACGCTCCTCCGAGCCCAAGACGCTTCCTCTCACGGCGTGTAATGTGATTGGGCGGACAGAGAGCGGTTCCTCTGACCCGACATGACGCCGTCGCTCGGTCCCCGGTGATTCGGCCTCGTCCAGATGTGGCGAGCGAGGGCCGTGTACAGAGGCAGAGGTACGGGGGAGCGGCGGCCGAGGTGCCGATGATCTTGAGAAACCGGGGATTTGGCTGCGTAGCCCATTTGTGTTTTTAGCCACAAACACCGTGGACGTGTTCCACATTCATTGTAGGTTCTTCAAACACGCGTGTTCATCCAGGAGGAGTCATTCACATCCGGTTCACCAGGACCAAACTGCGGCAGGTTAACTGCAGCTGCCCCTGATTAAGAAGGGACACATGAGAGACTATTGCCAAAACATAATCTACTAATGATCGTCCCTCTGACTTTATCTTATTTTTTGTTTCCCATTTTGATATTCTCCGTCGCTCCCGCCTGTTACTCACCGGCTCTATATTAAAAAACAACCTTGTGAAGGCCTATAAATAAATAACAGATGCCGTTATAAATTCCAGACAAAGCCATTAGTCACGACAAGAGAGCGATGGGAAATATGCCGATGCGGGTCGTAAATAAATACAGCCGCCATTACATTATGAGTGTATATGCAATGAATGCGGTAGATCTAACGACCATGTAATCACTCCACTGAGTCGTCCAGCGTAGCGTTTCACAGGTAATAGTGTCGTCTCACCGCAATTATCACCGCTTCATGTGAAACCGTTTCGATCCGGACAACGACGGCACAGTTTGGCAACAACTTTATTCTTGTCCTGATGAAACGGTAGTTCGTGCCGCTGAAACGATAAAGTTCTATAAAGTACATAATTCATTAGATTGTCCAAAAACAGCATCCGTTATTTTATCTATAAACTGTTGTTCCGGATGTAAATATCGTAATGAGACCATTTTCTCTCCACAGCTCATGAAACACGTCGATACAGGACTCTGAAATCCAGATTAATGAACTTCCGCAGCAGATCGTTGGTGTTACAAAGAGGCTTGTTAGCTGCCGGTCCTGGTCCGGCACCGCTGCGCTCTGCTCTTTGTCCTCAGACACGTCTCTAATCTTCTCATCCCATGCTGCTCAGTCTTCCTTCAGTCAGTTAACCCAGCAAAGGCAGATTAATGAGAAATGAATCCTTTTAATTCGCTGTAAAGGTCTTCCTCTCCTTTTAACCAGATAAGCTGCTACCAGACTCATTCACGAGGACCTTTACGTCGTGCAGCGTCTTCATCTCAGTGTGCACTAAGATCTCCTCTCTCTCTCTGAAGCTCATTCAATCCACATCTGATGCTTTATAGATCCTTCACTAATCAAAAAGCTGAGCCTCGGCAGAACCGGAGCTGCAATAACCAGTCCGTCAGATGATTAGTTTGCAGAAAGAAAACGAATCAACGGCTCCGTTCATTAGTTCAACATCAGCGTCATCCATCGTGCAGAAACGCCACGCATCGCCGGGTTCAGCTTCGATAACTCATCTGAAAATGTGATTTGCATTTTCTACATTGTTCTGACAGACGTCAATATCAGATGATGAAACAACAAACACGGTTTTTCAATTATAGAAATAAGCCGGAGTCGCCGCCCTGTGCAAGAAAACTCTCATATTTAGAAATTCTTTCTGCTGGCAGCGGGAGCTTCACAGAGCAGAGCGTAAACCTGTTCCTCTATCTGTGATAAACTAGTCAGGGACGAGTAATGAATTGATCCAGAGCAACATGCAAAACACCAACAGAGTGTGAGTGTGTGTGTGTGTGTGTGTGTGTGTGTGTGTGTGTGTGTGTGTGTGTGTGTGTGTGTGTGTGTGTGTGCTAAACCAGATCCTGCAGCGCTGCACGTATCATAGGTCGTTTCCTGCTTTGCCGTGTCGTTAGTCTGTTATCAGCCACCGGACTCACTGGTGAGTCATGCACACGTGGAACAATGACACCATACATGAACCGGTTACCTGGTAACCGGCATAGCGCAGACTGAAGATTGATAGGAATCTAGGAGAAGAGCAGAAACTCCGCAGGGCATGAAAAGTTTGAAGAGGGAACTGGACGAGTCTGTCTTTGTCCCTGAAGCACCTTGAGACTGGAAAGCCGAGCTGCAGCCAGGAGCGGCGCTTTTTTTTAATGCAACCCTTTCTGTGGGTTTCCCAATGTATAATCAGTGCCGTTGTTCGCCACAGAAATGGCTAGTTTTGTGCGTCAAATTCAAGTATTAAGACCGAGTGAAGCCAATGTGGAAGAGGCTCCTCTGGTTGTATAGAAGTCTAGTCTAAAATGACTCTACTTCTCTCTAGTGTCCACCAGGGGGCGACTCCTCTGGTTGTATAGAAGTCTAGTCTAAAATGACTCTACTTCTCTCTAGTGTCCACCAGGGGGCGACTCCTCTGGTTGTATAGAAGTCTAGTCTAAAATGACTCTACTTCTCTCTAGTGTCCACCAGGGGGCGACTCCTCTGGTTGTATAGAAGTCTAGTCTAAAATGACTCTACTTCTCTCTAGTGTCCACCAGGGGGCGACTCCTCTGGTTGTATAGAAGTCTAGTCTAAAATGACTCTACTTCTCTCTAGTGTCCACCAGGGGGCGACTCCTCTGGTTGTATAGAAGTCTAGTCTAAAATGACTCTACTTCTCTCTAGTGTCCACCAGGGGGCGACTCCTCTGGTTGTATAGAAGTCTAGTCTAAAATGACTCTACTTCTCTCTTGATTTATTCCCTCAGTAAACATTGTAAACATGAGTTTATGGTCTCAATCTCTAGTTTACAGTCTTCTTCAATACAGCATGATGTTCATTTAGTACATTATGCTCCATTTAGAGTCACACAGACCATAAAGCAGGGGATGCTTTAGGGGCGGGGCTACCGTGTGATTGACAGGTCTGGGAGTTGTCCTTGTTTTCGTCTTTCACCGTGTCGTCTTCACTTCATGGAAGTTATTTGTCACCTTTTTCGGTCGCCTCAAAATGCCTTTCACTGCCGAATATCACGACGAACCGACGAAATGCCAAACTCTGGGCTTCAGAGCGACGGCTGACGTCATGGTGCCTACGTCCACTTCTTATACGCGGTCTATGGTGATACCTCATACCACATGATGGACGACGTAATAATAAAAAGCTGGTTCCTGCTTTCAACATGCAAAACTGCTTCTACTGTTCTTGTCAAACAATGTTCATTTGCCGTATCAAGTACATGCACCTTGTTAGGGTTTGATTTCCCCATAAACCATCCTTGACTTAAGGTCGCGTTGGCTTCCACCCAGGTCCAATAAATGCTTTGAGTGCCGCTCCACTCGTCCCAAGCCTTCCCGGAGATACCTGTGGTTCCCTTCCACGGTGTTAGGCCAGTGTCAAAGCATTTCACACGGGAGGAGCCAAAACCACAGCCTGTCTTCCTGCCAACAACAGCAGCAGCTGCCATGGCAGCACACTGGGAGGTCCACTTTACAGGAACCGGTCCCTCCTCTGAAATAAAGGGGCAATAAGAACATTTTGCACCTTATGCTCAACCGTTAACAGTCGCGCATCGGAGAGCGGGGGTCCTCCTGGAATTAACACGTAACAATATGCAGACTGACACCGCAAAAAGATTCCTTTAAAATGATTACGCAAAAATAAAATAAAAACAATGCGTGCGCTCGTGTGGCCGGTGTAGCCATGTTTAACCACAGCACGTCCACCAGCTCATCATCATAATCCCCAAATACCTCTACACCACCGGCACAACCTACATTAGGTTGCTAAGCCAACTGCTGCCAAGCTGACAGACACACTGA
Organism: Cebidichthys violaceus; assembly: GCF_023349555.1. Lineage (NCBI taxonomy): Eukaryota > Metazoa > Chordata > Actinopteri > Perciformes > Stichaeidae > Cebidichthys > Cebidichthys violaceus. The sequence goes on along the minus strand of NW_027176517.1, from coordinate 1,336,225 downwards.
TTAAGATTAAGTCTACTTTCTGGAGCCGAAAAAGCTGTAAATCTGAGGTTTACACGGGGGGGGGAGAGAGATCACACTCCAGTGCATTGCTTCAAAGGGAACTTCACAACAGTGATGGAGCACATGGGGGACTGAACCACATGGGGGGACCGAAACCTCGTGCCAGACCAGCCAAAGCCCGGGACAGTACAAAGTATGCAGGTTTTAAATGCCAGACCTGAATGATAACACTGTGGTTGAAGCATCTGCTTCACAACACTTCAGGACTCGTTTTCGGTGGTCTGTTGTGCCACTCTCCGGGGCTTCAGTGGTTAAGGGGCACCAAGTAGTCCAACCACTATTCAAACGCAATAATTCATGCACTTAGCAATAATGTATTCCATAATTCAGCTCTCTCTATTGCCCCCAGAGCAACCCTTACACGTCTACAATGATGGGGTTCTCTTGGAACCAGACCACTCCAGTCACATCTAACCATAGAAGTCCATCAGAAGGACGGTAGAACAATTGAACCTGGTGGAACCACGCAGCAGTGGACCAGGGCTCACTGTGGAACACGTTGTCTTCTAGTGTGCGTATTAGTTGATGCGTGCGGACGTCACGGCTCCACTCACCCGAATCCTCCTCATCGCGGCCACGATCTCCACTCGGCTGCTCGGCCGCGTCACGTCCAGACTGCCGATGTACTGTTGGGTCAGGAGGGTGAGACATGACAGGGACGACACGTTAACCAAACAGCTGACTTTCACTTCATGCGTTTGTAACGCGTCCACGCGAGGCACATTGTGTTCTTAACGCTCTGACCTCTCTGCTAACGCTGGCTGCAAACTCACTTCACTGTGAACCGAAAGTTACAGAGTGTAACGCCTTCAGAGGAGTAACGTTAACCGTTACAGTGTCGGCTGTTTACGCAGGTCGGATAACGAGGGAGGCCGCGCGTAAAACACACGTTACATGTACATGAGACTTGGACCGTGCTATGCTTGGGTTTCTCGTGAATTCACCTTTGCCTCGAAGTTGATCCCATGCTGGAACGCTTCCTCGTTGTGCAGCGGGATCCTCAGATCGTGCCCATCATCGACGAGGTTGTACTTGGTTTTTGCAGGCATTGTTTCAAAGTGTTCGTTCCTCCACGCCACCGCGAGAAACCAGGAGAGCGGACCGGGTCGGTTTGACCGGGGGAGTAATCCAAGAAAAAAAAGAAGAAAAAAACTATTTCCAAATCCGGGTTAGTGCGTGTTCTCCATCGCAGCGACCCGTCCCAGCACCGCGACGCTCCTACACCGCCGTCAACAGCGGCCAACTGTACTTCCCCCGAGCGCGCTCCCGGTGCACCGCTGCCCTGCCAATGTTCACCGTCACCGCTTTAAAAAGAAATCACACGCAGGGCGAGGAGAAGCAGCGACGTGCGGGGACAGATGTGTTTCCACACTTTTTCCTGTGGCGAGTGTGGAAGTTGGTTTGGTTCTGCCTCCTGCCCCCGGACCCCCCCCCCCCCCCCCCCCCCCCCTCCTCCCGCACAGGGGAGGGCGTGATTGGAGGAGTCCGGGGATCCCACCTGTTTCCATTGGAACAGAGGCGCACCGTGGCTCCTCTGGAGGAGGGGCTCCAAGGCTGGTACCTGCCCCCTCTCTTCCCCTCCTACCCTCAACACACACTCACACACACAGACTGGACGCACACGAACACACAGACTGGACGCACACGAACACACACTGGACGCACACACACGCTCACACTCATGGGAATAACCTGAACGCCACTCACGCAAACAAAGGAGTGGTGTTGCGCAGACTGTAGCCTCTAGTCTGTAAACGTTGGCATTGTTATTAACAGACGTAATGGATTAACTTGCAACGTTGTTTTTTTTATATGCACATTAGGAATATACTATAGAATAACCTGTTGCATGACCATCACTTTTCATCACCAGTAAGAAACGGTTCAAAGACACCGGCTGGAAGATGAAGTGTTCTTTACACCTTATAGGAATTAAACTGTCTTTACAGATGAGGTTCACGAACCTCGGCCTCCGTGTAAAATACAAAGAGCAAGACTACCAACTAGTGGCCATATCTGCTATAGAGGAATTGTGATTTCTTTCTGTTTATTGCTCTGTCTGCATTGTTCAATAAAAGGCTTATATAATGTTTCTGTGAATGACTCGTCACTCATATAGAAAAGAGTAGATCAAATATGTCCCAAAGGCAGAATCTTACCTTTTTAATGAAGGTACTTCAAAGCAGAAATATTCTCTCCCCATTTCATGATCCAGTTATTTATACAAAAAAACCTTAATGAATAAATAAAGTGAGATTAACTTCTTTAATTACATGTTTTATCATGAGTGAGCATGCTGCTTTAATTAATAATCAAACATGCAGGACAAACTGAAAGGATTAAATATATTTTTAAAAAGCTGTGAAATAAAAAAAAAAATCAAGGACATCTATTCAATAAAAGACTTTTATACACATCTTTATGAATGACGTTAGCACGGCCAATATCGTGCAGTGTGGTGCAGCAGTATGTGAGATTAGCCGTAGACAGACAGAAAGATGCACTAACACACACTCACTCACACACACACACACACAACTGCTCTCATTAAAAACACAGATTCATAATTGCATCAGTAGGAATCAGAACATATTTAAGACGCTGAACAACGCTACGAAAAAGAACATTGTCAGCCTAAACACGGTGCGAGATGTACGCAATGATGATGTGCTAATTTGTGTTGTTGGTCATTAAAGACAGATCCGCCACACATTCTGCTCAAGCATCTGGAATAAGAACGCCTCTCCAGGACAAGAGGCGCTCCATGAGGCCCGGTGAAATGTGGTCGGCAGACGCAGCAGCGCCGCGTTCCTGTTTAATGCACAGACCATCTGTGTCACCCCGGGAGTAAAGATGCATGCAGAGGTGGTCCCAGAAGGGGAGGAGAGGGGAAGTGGGGCAGCAGTAATTCACATTCTCACCACCTCTTTGGAAATACATAAAGTCATGCTGCTTATGATGTCCTGAGGGCTTTTTTTACGGTGGCAGGATGATGATTTTTCTGGATGTTAAGGCGTTGAAAACTGGCATCTGGCTACCAAAATGTTGCCCCCCTGCTTATTAAAACCTAACCATCATCCGTAAGTCATTGAAATTCATTTCCTGTGTTCATTTTATGAAAGACGCGTAGATGATACAGCTTTGAACAGAATGATTAGAAGCAATCTCTGAGCTCCGACATTGTCTCCATCATGTTGACGCTGAGGCCCCACAACGCTCTTATTATTGCCTGTTTCTTCGAATGCGCAGAACTTTGAAGAATATCTCCATAATGACGGTTGTATTGACGTATTTGTCTTTAAACGTCCCCGAGGTCAGGACCACCTCGCCCTCATGACAGCACAGCATCTCGCTGGCAGACGAGACCAGCTGCTGTCCCTGCATGAGGAGTTATTGCTGAATAACCGGTTTGTACCCCATGAGCTCTTAAGGCTCCTTTAAACGGATAGAGAGCGATCTAATCCCCGACAGGACTTCAAATACATGTTGATCTGTTGATTAGGGCTTCTGGCTTTCGAGGCATACGCTCTCTACGTGAAGTAGCTTTTAGAGATCAGTGCACGAAAACAACACGGTTCCACTTATAAGCCCCAAAAAAGGCAACATGATTCCACAGCAACACAGCAAAACATGGCTGCTGTACTGGAGACTCTTCCCACAGAGAACGGACACAATGGCTGAGCACATAAGAGCGCGCTCACAAAAGAGCTGCTAGTGTGTCATGGAGTCCAGGGAGGACTTCTTTATTTCTACACAATGCCGGTAATCCTACACAAGACATGCATGTTACAGGCTTTACACAGGTCACATGTAATGACGCGTCAGCCCTCAGGGGAGGCTTTTGGTAAAATAGTGTTAGCTTGTTGGTCATCGGTGGCCTGTTTAGGGGGTACTGCGCCTCTTGCCCAATGCATGCTGGGATAGGCTCCAGAACAAATTGTTTAGAATATGTATTTAAATTAGCATTTTCAAGTTGTTTCGGGTGGCTGAGCTCTACTACGATCGCTACCTACTGTAGATATCACACTTATAACCAAGAGTGACTTCGTGAGGCCACGCAGACTCGTGCTAAGCTAGCACAGGTCAAGGGCACTAGATAGAGGACACACACTCACAGAATTCAGACTCAGAATGGCGGACAGTGAACGCAGCGCACTGTACAGTTACACACCCTTTTCGCACTAATCTGACTTCGTCTGAAAGTCTTTTCCTCTATCCGCACTAAGCTGCTACTTTTCACATCTAAAAATGGCACTTTTAAAGAAAAAGAAAAAAAAGAAAACTCCCTCTTGAGTGGATTAATCCGAACACGTTGGCCTCGTGTTTCTCGTGTTTCAGTGTGAAACGAAGCATTAGTTTTCTTTCTTGGTGCCAACTCCAGTCAGCGCTGGGTCAGTGTGTCAGCAGGAGCCCTGGAGCTCAGATCCTCTCTCCCTCCCTCCTGCATCTATCTCCGCCTATAGCAACACACACACACACACACACACACACACACACACAGAGAGAGCCCGTACACATCTTGAGGGCCTCTTAAGCTGAATTAATAATGGTGATTTCAAAGAATGTGGGGCAAGGCGAGGAGCAGATCCACTTATCGTGGGAGAGTTTCAGTGGAGAAGACAGACAAAGAGGGAACAAATGATGACAACGATGCATTTCTACAGTAATTGTGCTCGGAGCTGTGTTACAACATGGGATATTAACGGAACTGGGAAATTGCAGCTCACTCGGGGGGGGGGGGGTAGATCACTAAAGTCTTATGGAGCCCACTGAATCTGTGATCCGCGTACATGCAAGGCTCTGCCAGCGTTAATTAACCGATGTGTGTTGAGGCAGCAGTTATTTGAGTGCCTTCCTTAGGATGGCCTTCATTTTTTTGGGAGATGTTTGGTTAAATCAGGCTGGAATGAATCCAGAGGGCTCAGTGAGAACAGCAGCTACCAGACTCATCTCAGCGCTTTGGTTTCTTAAGCTATGTTCATGTTTTTTTTTACACTGTCTGCATGTATTTGACATTCATCTTGCTGTGAGTTCACAGATAGCAAACACTTGACTGTGCTCCTTCTGAGATACAGCCACTTTGTCATCATACTACGTCTAATCTTTGGGCTCATGGGACTACTGTTTTTTGTCCTGAATTATGACGAAATATGTAGAGAATAAAACGTTATTATCATAAGAAAAACTCTATTTTCAGCCAAACAGTTTCACCGATTTTGAAAATTCAGAGATCACTTCCACTCAAGGACATTTAAGGATGCAGAAGCTGCACAAATGGACTGAAAGTGTGTCATCTTCTCAGCCTACAGCCGAGCTGTGTGCACGTCACTGCACAGAGCTCTCTTCCTCCTCCACTTCTTTCATTTAAATGATCTTTACAAGCCTCCAGAGGTGAAAGGCTCCAGTATTCAAGAGTCAAACATCTGACGGGTTCATAAGCCTCAAGCACAACACATACCTACAACACATACCTACAACACATACCTACAACACATACCTACAACACATACCTACAACACGTCGCACATCAACATGTTTACATCGTGACTCTCTCTGCTGCAGGTTGACGCAGTACAGCCGAAGAGTGAAAACAGATGTAAGGGCGCCACCATGTGGACACACTATAAGTGCAGAACACAACTATTAGTATACACTATTTGTGTGAAAGAAATATATATATCTATATATATATATAAATCCAGTTTCCTTTAACAGCATGGGGTGAGACTGCACAATGTTGCTCACACATCTGTGTTATTTGAATTCATTCATTCATTCACTTCATCATTTAACTTCTAACTCTGAGTATTATTTATTCATTCATTCATTTATTGATTACAGAAAACAGAGTTTAATGACCTATATATTTTCAAGTCTTATCATTTTACCTATACATAACATATGGTTGTTTAATACTAAATATGTTTTCATTTTGATCACATTCAGAGACTGTAAACATTGTGCCACTCCGTTGCCTGGCAGCCAGAGGACTCTTTTATGAACGAGCGCATAAATCTGTATTCAGCCAGCTTCTCCCGGAGACTGAGGTCCAAAAGGTTTCTTCTTCTTCGTCTTCTTCTTCTTCCTCCTGAGCTGTTCCACCCTCTCTCTCACATTGTGTGCTCCGCCCTCACTGGGCCCATGAAAGTGTCGCCACAAATCTCAGCAGCGCTCTCCTGTTGTGAGCCTATTGACTCAGTCCGGTGTCGAACACACTGCAGTAAACCTATCAAGGGGGCGAGAGGTGTGATTCATTTTCAGTCATGGCCCGGAGGACAAGTTTCTACAGGTGCACACACACACACACACACACACACACACACACACTATTACAAAGCCTTTTTTTTAAACTATACTGAAGACTCTGCCGTGGGAATTTCTCTCTTGTTTGCATTTCCTGGCTACATTTTTTGTTATGTCTTCAAATATATCTTAAAGTACTTTATACTATATATTCATGATCATTTAGTTTTCTGTAGATCCATCACTTAACTAGCAGTACTGCAATTTACATTTAGAATGTTAGTATTAACAACAACAAAGGTGCAACTCTTTAGCAGAATAGGCCCTTTCATATGTAGGTGGTCCACATGCTGCTGAATGTTTACTTCCATATGTATTGCTGGGTAGCAAATGCACTAAATGAAGTGCAATCAAACGTACACTATTTCCCCAAAAGCTAACAGTCTGTTATCTGTAAGTGACTGCAACTTGTTCAGCATTATGTTTGGATTTTAACTTGTGTAACTTTTCTTTGCTGTTCGTTGATACTTTTTTGTACATTATAAGAACAACAGCTCTGATTATACTAGATGTTCATTAGAAGTGACGGATCACAAAACTGTGCCGTGACCCGGATTCGAACCGGGGTTGCTGCGGCCACAACGCAGAGTACTAACCACTATACGATCACGGCGAGCTAGACCGGTGTCTGCCACGAGGTGGGGGACGGGTTAATTAAGCCAGGCTGTGGTGGAAGAAGACGCTTTAAAGGGTCTCACTTGTTATGTTAAGATATAATTACTGATTAGACATAAACATAATTATCACATCTGAGCGTCCAGGTGAGCTTTCTGTTGGTTGGAAAGTATTTTATAGTTCAGCATGAACATGTGGAGGTTTAATTACTAATAATTTGGCTAATAATCGTATTATTATGGTGGTGGCAAACTAAGGGAAGCAACTTGTGACAAACAACAACTTCAACAACGTAAAGATAATGTTGTGTTTCAATAACAAATATAATAATAATAATATCAAAATATTAATTCATGAGTATCTTTGTATCTTTGTATCTTTGCCGCACAAAGTTCCTTCCCATCAACTCCCCTTAAACAAATAAACATTCAATTGCAATTTAAGGCAGACCACATTTAATTTATTAAATGTCCTGATGAAATCTCTTTCAGATATTTTTGCAGAAACTGATAATTAATTCCCACGTTGTGTGAAAAATGAACTTCTCACCATGTCACTTCTTTAATCAAACACTCAGATTATTTACAAGGGTTATTCACTGTCCTCCCATATCGGATTTCTGGGTTACAATTTGTTGTGTTTCTTAACTAATTACAACATGCAGGAAATAGCTTGAGTAACTGATAGTAGACCGTCCCGGTTCCGGCCGATCAGAGCTTCAGTCTGTCCAAGCCCAGGTTGTGTCTGTGCGGACCGGGACACGAGCTTGCCGCCGGGGCGGACCGGAGAGGGACGGGCCGGTCCACCACGGTTCCGAGGGTTCCCCGGGGCTCGGGGACGGCGAGGCCTGGGCTGGATGTGACAGAGTGCTCGTGCTCGTGGGGGTGCAGGTGTGTGTGGTTGTGACGCTGAAGCCCGGTGTGTCCTCCGTCTGCTCTTGCGTGGGCCTGCTCCTCCACAGCGGCAGCCTAAAGGGGAAGAGACACGAGGAAGTAGCTGTGGATGAGTGGAGACACAGTGACTGAACCATAGACGCTATCTGCGGAGCTGCAATATTTCCTCTTGACCTATACCGTCTTTAACAATGCCCGTTTGAAATGTGGGGGAACAGATCTGAAGCAGGTACCTGAGGTTCGTAGATCTCACACTTCACATCTACGGGCTTGCGGTTCCGATACGAGCTGTCCTTCTTTCCGACAGGCAGTCTGACTTCAAACTGGTCCTCGTGGGCCACGTGCGAGCCCAAACAGAAGCCTCTATGCTGAGCGGAGACACAAATGGAGATCGGTTGAGCCTGGAGTCTCAACATCTGGTTTGAAAGCCTGAAAAGGTTCAAGAACGGTGTCTCACAGCAAACTGACAGTCCATAGCCGGGCAGTCGCTCGGTTCGCCGGCATCTGCCGTCTTTGAACACACCGTCTCCAGGATCGTGAACTCCACAAAGTAGGATGGACCATCAACCCACTGACAAAGCACACGAAGCACACGATGCATACAGATGTAGTTCGGTCAAGATCGCTGAACGTATACTTTCTCTTTCAAAAATAACTCGATTAACAGGTATCGTTCCCGACCTGTGAGCTGGCTCTCGTAATGTTCTCCAGAGTGAAGTAGTTGGCCAGGCGGCTCTCTTCGTTGAACCTCTGCAGCGAGAGGTTGGCCGTCTCTTTGACGACGGGCTCGTTGAGGTTTTCAGCCGTGGGACAGTCCGGACACACGTCCACCACCGCGGTGGCCGGAACTAAACACGAGCATTGACAGGGTCAAAGGGTCAATGTGGAGGATTTAACCTCCATCCTGCAGCATGAACTCTTTCAGCCGTCATTCCTCTGCTTTACCCCCCAAAATAAGTCTCCTACAGGCTTGTAACACAGTGTCACAGAGAATTTGTGTGTTTTTGTGTAATTAAATGAACGACGAAAGAAACCTACCTTCACGTAGAGCACAGGAGTAGCTGTGAAGTTTGACTTGAGAGTCAACAGAGGCCGATACCTCACACTCTCCATACACCTGATGGACACAAACACATATATATATACATATATATATATACATATATAAAACCAAACTGATAGGTCAACTTAGATAACATATGCAAATGTTAAACAAAGCATCATTATAGAACTGTATTGTAGGAGTGAAGATACCACACTGTGGTACTTACTGGAACAGCACCAACGTCTCTGACTTCACATTGTTTCCATGGTTTCCTGCTGGTGATGTGGCATTTGGTCTCCATGACATCAATGGTCAGTTTGTAGAATGACCCACCTATCTCCTGCACACACACACACACACACACACACACACACACACACACACACACACACACACACACACACGTTTCTTTTCATGTATATGTTTTGAGCAGCTGCTGGTAATTTGGTGCATCTTTCAAGATACAAGATGGCGTTGAACCGTGTTCCTGTTTTAGTGTGTGTGTGTGTGTGTCTGTGTGTGTGTGTGTGTGTGTGTGTGTGTGTGTGTGTGTGTGTGTGCGTGTGTGTGTGTGTGAGAGTTCGCCCTCACCTGTCCATGAGTGTGAGAGAGGTCGTACAGTCTGTTGAGGCTCAGGATGTATCCATCTGTCCGGTCCTGGTTGATCTGCTCCAGGGCCTCTTCGGCCACCCTCACCGCTTCAGGGCTACTGCAGCCCGGAGGGTCCGGCCCGGCTCTCCCCCCCTGCTGCAGCAAAGCCAGACATAGGACCAGAAGGTACACACTCATCCTCTAACAGACAGACACGCACGCACACAAACACAGATTGGGACGAATAAAACCCCTGATTTCACCCAATTTAATCACTAAAGCCTCTCCCGGAAGATCATTTAACGTTTAGACTGACACAGACTTGTAAATCTTCCTTTGCAGGACCCGTAATCCTAGTTTTTCCAGGCAGGGTTTGGACGGAGGCTGATACTGGACTTTCCCCTCTTTGCCGAAGGATGAGCAAACAGTTGCTATCTGCTGCTCTGCAGGCCAATGGCTGGCTCCGACTGGCTGATGGGTCACAGTGCACTGGGGACAGTTACAAAAGAACGACGAAGTCACGGCGAAAAAAACAGGATCGAAATGTGGAATCTTTGCGAACGGCTTCCTGCAGCATAAGCCTCTTCTGCTGCCCATTTGTGTGTTAATTATCTTCCAAAGAGTGTCGCTGAATCCAAAGCTTCCTGTTGATGCCAGACTGAACTGCTTACATTGAGTGCAAACGACAAATTCAAACAAATAACCGCACCGCCAACAAATGCAACCAGCTAATAACACTATTTATTATTCACTTACATGACTTATAGGCTATTGTTCTGTTTTATCACTGAATCATAGGACAAATACTATTATTATTATTATTATTATTAAATAGTCACTTAATCTTTCATTCACTCAGTCAGACAACAGTGACACTTCCAGCAATAATTTACTTCTCTTTCATTTTATTCAACCCTCACTATTCATTTTTGACATTTTTGGGCTTTTATTGTGTAGGATATAGAGTTTAAATGAGTTTACAAAAGAGCAGTATGAGACGATGATACAGGAGCGCTTAAAGACGTATCTGTGACCTTTGGAACTTTTTTCTTTTCTTCACTTTATTTCTTTAACATAAAAAGCTTTTAAACAACGGAGGCGATCATGTGATCATGTCAGATCTCAGCCGATCACAACAAATACATTACCACACATTAGTGGGCTAAAGAACACAGATAAGAGCTGATGTGACCAATAAGTCCACAGAGTGGGTGTTAGTTTGTTCTAGAGAAAGAATCAACAAACATTTCTGCCTCTGAGCTCATGTTTGTCTGTTAACAGGATTTCATGAACTTATTTGAGCCCCTAAACACCACCCCATCTGCAATAATAACTTAATTTTACGAAATGTAATGTGGTGCTTCAACACCATGATTCATTTTAACGGAACATATCTGTGGTCACTTGACCTTTGACCTATCCCTCCTCGTTGTGTTTGCGCTTCGGCTTTGTATCGCTCTGTTCTCTTGTACACAAACGGTACAAGATAAAGACGCTGAACTCAACCCTCGATGCTCTGAATTGGTTTAAATATTATTAAAAGATTATTATTTCAAATGCAATATTTACATGATGTACTGCGGGAACACATGGACATGGATATCATCAAGAAAAAGTCTGTGAAAAGATGTTTAGCAAATCGATAAAACAATTCTTAACGGTAATGTGCGGTTCAGAAAGTAGCTTTTTAAAGATGATTTTCATGGCGAGATGATTGGCGACAGTGACAGTGGTGAGGTCGGTGACAGGTGCATTGAATCAACACTAATTTGTGGCGTCATTTATTTATTTTTGGTGTAGCCAAGCACAGACATCACACAAAACACAGAACACATTCACGTCTGCCTGCTGAATTGTATGGCTCCTCCTTGTGAATGTCAGCGTTTACAGTTTGCCGTTGTTGTCTCTGAGGATTGTAACAACAATATTACCAGTTTAGCGACTTTATTATTTTATCACATAGGACCAATTTCCCACCCAAACTGTTAATATCTTCCTGTCTTCACTTCAGTCAGTGTTTTAAGATCCATTCAGTTCCCAAATGAGTTTCGTGGGCCACTTTATGCAGCTGGCTTGAACAGGGGGTCCTCAGCGAAGACTTTCTCCACCAGGGTTTCTCCCGCCGGTGCGGGGGTGCAGTTGGCTGAGACCGCCTTGGGGAAGGCATGGATGATGGGCTCCATCTGTCCGGGGATCTGGGGGTCTGGCTTGAGGGGCAGGGTGACTCCCATCTCAGGGCCACCAACGGGGACGTCAGGGAAGGAAGGCATGGTCACGGGCCCGTCCATGGCGGGCAGAAACCTCACAGTGCCCTCTGGGTGGTCGTGGGCCGTGGTCTCGTGCACGTGATCGTGGTGATGGTGGTGGTGCTCGTGTTGGTGCAGGTGAGTGTGCTTGTGGTCGTGGTCCAGAGCCAGCTCGTGGTCGTGCTCGTGGGTGTGCACGCCGTCGGCGTGCTTGTAGTCGTGGTGGTGGTTGGACGAGTCTGCGCTGTGGTTGTGCGCCTTAGCGTGGTGAGTGTGCACGTGGTCGTGGCCGTGCCCGTGGTCGTGGGAGTGCTCGTGAGCGTGCCTGTGGCCGCTGCCCGCCTCGTGGTCGTGCGTGTGGTGGTGGTCGCTGTTGTTGTCGTGCTTCTGGGTATCGTCGTGGTGAGCGTGGCTCTTGGTGTGGTCGTGGTCGTGGTCGTGTGTGTGCGCTCCGTCGGCGGCGTGCACGCCGTCGTGGTCGTGGCTGTGTGCGTGTGTGTCCTGGTGGCTGTGGTCGGTCTCTCCGCCCAACAGGTGGCGCATCTTCTCTGCCTCAGCAGCCTGGAGGACACACGAAGATACAATTTGTGTCGTAGCCCAAAATATGCGTCACCCCTACACCCGCCATGGCTATAAACCATGAAGACATCAAATGAACTGTTTAAGAAGAACGCATGGCTGTCTCTAAGTCTTTTGGGGCAAGTTGTGAAGGAGACTTCCACGTAATTATGGCTGAGCTGAGCTGGGCTTACCTCGGGCTCATAGATTTCACACTCCACACTGGTCTCAGCCTGATGAGTGGGAGAGTAGTAGAGGGACGCCTTACAGAAGCCCTTGTGCTGAGGAGAGAAGGACAAGAAGAAGAAGCAAGTCAGAGAGGAGAGAGCGCCTGTGGCTTCACTAGAGTTGAATAGTGAAACAAACTGCATCCTCCTTTGCTATAATAAACCCGGTGAGAAAGAGGAGAAAGAGGAGCATGCTTCGGTCCTTTTGATTTATTACACTTAACGCTGGAAACTGGATCTTAATCTTATTGTTTCTTTCCGAATCGTCTGTGAGAGTACAAGCACACATAGTAAGCGTCTTTTCAACATGCAAAAGGAATCCCGGAAGTTAAAATTTGATCGAGACAAATGTTAAAATGTGAAATGACAATTAGTCTCGACTCACAGTGAACTCGCAGTCCATGAGGGGACACTTATCAGCCGCTCCTGAGCTGTTGCTGCAGGTGGTCTCCTGGATGGTGTACTGTACGTTGTAATACATCGACATGGCCATCTGGACACACACACACACACACACACACACACACACACACACACACACACACACACACACACACACACACACACACACAGAAAAAAAGACATGTTAACTTAGGAATAGGCATATAAATGTGAGATCAGGAGTTGGTGAAGTAGCTGGTGAGTGTTTTGTTTGCAGGAGTGGTTTCTCTGGAGGGGACGGTTTCATGCGACGTTTGTGGAGGAAACTTTTCAAATTTTTGAATCAACAACTTATTGAATCCAGGTCACAGGACGCGTGGAAACATACCCCGGCGGTGGCGCGGTTGACTTTGAGCAGAGCGAAGCGATGAGACAATCCGCTCTCACTGTTGAACTTCTCCAGCGAGAGAGTCAGAGCCTTCTGAACCTCAGCGCTGTCCGTGCCGATCAGAGACGGACAGTCGGGACAAAGCGCGTGCACCCTGGCTCCAGAAACTGACCGCAGAGAGAAGAATCACCAAATATCACAAGATGTGTTTTACATCTGACAACATCTCAAGTCTCATTCCACCAAGACTTTCGACAAGTTGTATTCTTCAACAAAAACTATCGCCAAAGATTTTCTAAATGTTCATAAAACTATACAAGAGGACCTGGAGGACTTCTTTAGATAACTTGTTTCAGCATTGTCTTTTTCCTCACCTGGTCTGACAACACAGTCGTATTTGTAGAGACGCATCACTCTGTGCACCTTGCTGATGTAGATGGCCACTTTGCACTGTCCATACACCTGCAAAGACCAACACAATAATAAGCACAAACCGTACTTTAGTGTGGCGCACAAAGACTTATATTTGTTTGTTTTTTTCCTACATCTTCTTCTGCTGCTGTATGGAGCTTTAAAGCGGTGAGCCATGTTGATTTAAGACTTGACTAAATAAATCTTGCAACAGTACACCGTGTGTGCGTGAACGTGGACTGTGGACTCCCCGTTCAGGAGTGTGTGTGGGTGAGCGTCCTAACCGGTGTGTCGTGGGTGGGTCGAGCCTCGCAGGCCTTCCAGTCCATCTTGCTGAGAACGCTGCAGTTGGTCTCCACAACATCCAGAGTCAGGTAGAAAACCATGCCGGTCTCTCCCTGTGACGCACACAAACACACACAAGTACACAACACATTATGAGAATATCCTGATATCAATTAGTCTTTGGCTAAAGTACCTGGTGTCTGAAGAGTTATTTCCCTTATAATTAACTTATAGTGGAATAAAATAAATACATGTTCTTGTCATCTGAGTCCTTTATTGAGGACTAGACGTCATCAGATTTAGGGAGGACCTGTCAGATGAGCTCCTGCAGACTGAATCCTGATTTCATCATTTTCCCTGTTGTCACTTTCCTTTAATCATCTCTTATGCTTTAGCTTTGTATGTATTGCAAGGACAAGGACAGACTGCTGCGTGTCATTCGCTCTGCAGAGAAGGCCTCAATCTGCCCTCCCTCTAGGACCTCTGGTCCACCGGGACCAAAGCTTCATGCCGCACCAACAGTTTTGTCTACAAGTAGCAAGTAGCCTGATACTCAAACTTTTCTTTTAATGTCAACCATTCGTTCTTCATTCGGACTCACATGTTTTGCCATGTGCACGTTGGACAGACGGTGCAGGGCGAAGACGTAGCCCTCCAGCCGGTCCTGGTTGATCTTGGTGAGAGCAAGTCCTGCAGCTCCGACCGCCGACGCGTCTTCACACGAGCCCTGCTCCACGCCGTCCTGCGCCAGCGGTGCACCGCGGACGTGCACGCTCCCCAACGCCAACAACAGAGACAACAGCATGTAGTTCTTCATGGTTAAGGCCCGGGACAAGATACCCACAGAGGGATGCGTTGACGTTTTATATCCTGCTACTGTTTGCTGGAGGCACATCCCAACCCTCCCTCTCTCTGACACACACGCACACACACACACACACACACACACACACACACTGCCCTTCCTGTCATTTCAGGTAAACATAACCATTGACCCCAACCCCCTCCTAAAAGCACAAGGTCCTCTCAAGGAATGCTGCATCGGTTGATCTTTCTGCCAGCCAATCAGCTACTGCGAGGAGTTGCACAGTGGAGCTTATCAGTTGGGAGATTATCGGCCCTGCAGTCATACTCTCTTGTCTGTGATCGATGGGGACAGCGAGTGGTCTGCAAGTCACTTGATCCACTCTTGGCTCTGAGTCCTCGTTCAGGAAAGCAGCATTTACAACATGCAAAGAAACAACAAGTGAGTGTTGAGAAGTCCACTTGAGCCGTTTCATTAAAAGTTAACAGCAGTATCAGGTCACTGTTGTCATCGTTAGATGCATCGACACTTCTGTCTTGATTACATCACCCTGACCCCCCCCCCCAGCCCCGCCATTTAGTGGCACCTTTGAGGAGGTGTCAGTTAAAGTGCAGCTACAGACAGTAGTCACACTGGGAGCGCTTAATTCACAGATATACAAGGCATCACATGACAGAGAACGCAGAGTAGACTTGGTGTGTTTTTACACTGACCGCACGAATCACCCCATTTTAAATGAGCTATTTACTGAATGTCCAATTTCTTTGGTCATGCAGCTTTCTGTAGAAACGCATTGATTAGTGCAGCCAAAAGTAAGTCTGTGGTTGGGTCAGCAACACACTCTGGGGCCTAGGTTTGTATCGAATGTCACCGTTGACTTTTTAGTTATTTGACAAGAATCGTTCCTTTCCTTTCCTTTCCTTAACCTTAGCACCACTCTCAAATGCTAAGAGCAAAAACAACATGAGCGGAGGACATTAAAGAACGCATAGAACGCTTCGGCACATTCCTGAACTTTGACCCTCAAGTCATTTGAAACATTTGAGCTTTGTCGTGACAAAATAAACAATCCATGGAATCACCGAGCTAAAAATCTATATTTCTTGTTCAGCTGCTGTGTCGCAACTTCCATCAGCCGCGCTTACGTAAGACACAGGATCGTTTGGGACACGAACCGCATATTCAGTCCATGCTAATCGAGATTAAGTGTTTTGAAATTAATGTCAAAGCATCGATAATCCAGCAGGACTGAAGAGTTAAGGTTTAGTGAAACTGTGATGGAACGCAACAGGTCAACGGACTCGGTTTTAGTTTCTAGTACAACATGCTGCTTTGTTTCAGAGATAAACACGTTCGACACGGTTCCAATTCAAGCTGCAGGTGGAAATATAACTCAAAATATTAGAGCTTATGCAAGATAATGCTGCGTGTTTGTCATTTTTCCAAATAGTGAAGCGACTGTTTACGAGCGACTGTTTACGAGCGACTGTTTACGAGCGACTGTTTGACTTCAGATGTGCAGATAACAGTGAGAACTGCGGCCATGAGTTCAGAGATGAACCCGAGTGAGTGGATGTGAATGTTGACATATTGTATCAATTCCAAAGTCCACCAACGGCCAGGACCACCAGAGGCCGCGGCGTGTCGTGGAGGGCCTCGTCCTCAAGAATCAAACGGCGAAAAATTTATCTGTTTATACAACAGCGTGAGCTGACATGAGCAAGGACCTCCGTCAACGCTCCTGAGGGACACGAGGGGCTGAAGCACTTATTGAGAAGAACAAACCTCCAGGAGACGGAGAAACAGATGGAGGAGGCCTCCAGCATGTTCACTTCAGTTAGTGCCCCACACACACACACACACTGTGTCCTTCAAAAATACGCCGACTTCAGTTGTTTTCAGTAGAAATAGTTGAAAGTGGTGAGAGGTATTTGCATACAAACACGATAGATATAGCGTATAGCAATGCCACATTATTAACTTAAAATCTCTTATATAATATATTAAAGACAATACAAAAAAACAACATTGATGATTAATGTTGTACATGTTTGTTTGGTTTGAATTAATTAATGTAGAGATACTATTGCTTGTATATGACAAATATTCTTGATAATTTATTTAAAATATGTATTGAAATGTGTATTAATAGATTAAAAATGTCTCTTTACAGGAAATAATTTATTGAAATATATAGTTACATTACATTTTTCAGTTTCCTTAATATCACCATGCAGCTGTCACAGCCCCAAACCAGGGAGACAGACGAGCTGGCTGCTTTCACACACACACACACACACACACACACACACACACACACACACACACACACACACACACACACATATAGATTAAACCATTCAGCTATCACTGTCAGTCCTGGAGTGCAGGTGTGTGTGTGTGTGTGTGTGTGTGTGTGTGTGTGTGTGTTTGTGTGTGTGTGTGTAGCACTGAATCTCAATAACAGAACTATCAACCTGAACAGCGTGACGCCGGTGGCTGAGAGGATCTCCTCTCCCACAGAGCGAGGCTCCATGATGAAGAGGGTGTTTAAGGCAGAGCCACACCGGCTCAGGTGAGGCTCATCCAGCTGACGACGCTCCAAATCAGCAGCTGCATCGGATAACCAAGCGCAACAGGGACACCTGGTGTGTGGGAGGAGGAGGGGCGTCACACAGGGAGTAGAGCGTCGTGAGTCATCTTTTGTTGTAAATGTTCTAAAATATGATTTCAATCTGTAATAACCGGTGTAGACAGATTTATTTTGTGTTTCCAGAAGCTTTTCTCAGTTCCTCTGGATAATCCAGACCTCACTGTGAACCCGTTTCATTAGAACTACCGGCAAATGAACAGAACGCTGACTGCCTCCATTTTAACAATGTAGCCACTTTAAAACCCCAAAGTCTATTGTTTTATTTCACTGAAGTTCACTCCAGTTGTATAACCCATTGAGACCAAAATAATCTACTAAATTCAATTAAATATCCCAGAAAACAAAGCCTTCGTTTCAAAGATGTTGCTAGTTGTTTATTTTTTATTTCAATTTGTACAATATATCTTCACATGCTGGTTCCATCTACTGAGGAGACGAGAACCTGCCGAGGAAGAGGATGGACTTGGTCTTATTGTGCCGGATGAAGAAGAGGAAGGGGCGGTCCGCTGTGAAGTGCTCCTCCCTAAACATGCAGAACGACACCATGCCTGCCGTGGCCGCGGCCGCCTCCGTCCCCTCCTCGTTCACCTCCACGAAGGCCTTGTGGGCCACCGTGGACAGGAAGAGTCCTCCTTCACCGTTCATGCCCGACAGGTCGGCCTTCGCCCCGCAGAACACGTCCCTCATGCCCAGTTTGGCCAGAGGCTCGTTCAGCTCGTAGTCCTCCTCCAGCTTGAACTTGGGCAGGTGAACGAGGACGTCTGTCTGGACGTCCATGTTTTCCCTGTCGGTCCATTCGTCCAGCTTCTTCCGTGTTAGCTCATTCTCCAGCTGGAACAAAACACACACACTTCTGCATTACAGCTTCTGTTACAGCCCTTGCAGGCCTAGTGACCACAGGTGATTGCTTCTAGTACCTTCAACAGAGGGTCAGAGCCGTCCGCCGACTCTTCGGGCAGCAGGATGAACATGCTGAGCTCCTCGTCCACGTAGGGCAGCTCCAGGATCTGCAGGCCGAGCTCGGGGTCGTAGTTGTAAGGCAGCTTCTTCATCTGGTACATCATCTGGACCGGCCTGGCCTCATTCTGACGAACAGGTTAACACAGTGAATCGAGGCGGTCGGGTCTCGTTTAGCTCAAGTTAAACTGTCTCACGTATACATTCAGACCTCAACGCCTCTACATCAGCACACTTCACCTGGTTGACTTTAAAGGGCATCTCTTTGGTGTTTTTCTCATCAAAGCGGTTCATCCAGTTTCCCTTGAAGTAGATGGCATTAACCAGGGCCAGCCGCGTCATGGGAGTGACTGTTCCTGCCTTCAGAAGGTCTTTAATCTTATCTGGAAGGAAAGACAGAGGCAAGGCCAGCATTGGACACCGATTCACAGAGGACGCCAGGGGTGGACCAGACGTTGGTTCGACCGCTTTATCTCACAGTCGAACTGTCGCGCTGGAGGAAAAATGTGTGGATTGATACAGTATTGCTTTGTTTCTCTCAATAAATCATAATATATATATATACATATATATATATATATATATATATATATATATATATATATATATATATATATATATAGCCTATTTTGGTATAAATACGCGTCTGCATTTCTGCATTGATACAACGGGTAAAAGTCCTGTTTACAACCACAAGAGCAACCAGGCTAAGAAACTCTGTCTGTCTGTCTGTCTGTCTCTCTCTCTCTCTCTCTCTGTCTGTCTGTCTGTCTGTCTGTCTGTCTGTCTCCGCTCTCTTTCAGTACTTTGGACAGCGCTGCACACAACAGCAAAGCGATAGTCAAAATTGGCCGATAATGTTGTTTATTTCTCTATAGATACATAAAGCTTGAGCAGAAATGAGCAAAAATAATAATATAATAAACAGCACAATTTGAAGACAATAGGGATCACTTGACCAATCAGATTTGACTATGTCAGTTCTTAGTCGTGGACACCCTTAGAGTTCACTTTAAGAAGGACGACTCACTCTGTGTCTGCTGCTCCACCCAGCTGTTGATCTCCGCTCTGCATGCCTCTGGAGCCCCCATGAAATCAACAGCCTTCAGGTCAGCCTGGTAGTGCTTCTGTGTGGCTTTGAGGAATTGCTGCAGCGAGGAGAGAGCGTCTCATGAATTCAGTCACATCAAGTCGTACGTTCAACGTACAGTATCAGAGTCTTCTGTGATTGACGCGTAAACTGAGAACTCACCGGGAGGAAGTTGGCGGTGTTTTCCCCGTAAAGACGGTTGGCTAGTTTCAGGACGTACGACGCGGATGGTGAGTTGATGTCAGCGTTCAGCTCCTGGAAGTCTGCGTGGACGCCTTCACCACAGCTGAACGAGAGGGCCTGGAGAGAGTTTGGAACAACAGCTGTGCGTCAGGAGTTCAGAATCAGAATCAGGAGGTCCACTCGAGGTCCTGGGAGATGATGGACAGCAGACACGTGAACGCTTCCATGGCAGTGCTGATGGTCCCGGCGCTGGATGTGATTTTCCCCAGCCTCACCTGCTGCCTCCGGTCCGTCAACATGTCTGGAGTACCTCCGCTGCTCACTAGATGTCGCTATGAGGCCAACCAGAGGGCCCCGGATGTACTCAGAGCAATGCTACTGTACTGTATCAGCTCTGTATTTGCCTGCTTTACTTTGGATATTATCTGTGCCTTTTAATATATCTAAAATAAAACCACTTTGGTGCGGCCAGGTTTCGATACCAGCAGATTAAGGAATGATGTGTTACAACAATCACATATAGATGTAATGTTCATGTGTGTATTTCTATATGCTGCTGCTGTTGTTTTGCGTATTCATGAAGTCAATCGTTCGTCATCGACCTGCTGAACCACTGCGGATTCTGTTCCAACACAGAAGTCATTCATCACAGATAAGATAAAGAAGAACAAAGCTCTGAGGATTTACTGTACTTCCAAAAGCAAACAGGTTTCATGAACTGAACACTGTCAACCACCCTGTTTTTACAACCGCCTGCTTCCAAGCAAACAAGGGTTTCAAAGGGGGCTTTTTGAGCTCAAGGTTCAGGCCTCATTAGACCTCGGCTGTCTGAAGACACACCCTTCATCCTGGGCCGACATACACACCTGGGCGAAACAGCCTGAACTTCAGAACTCACAAAATAGTTTACGGAAACAGGCCAGCACGACTGCAGTTCATAATGTTTGTGACATGGATTATTAGCATGCAACAGAGAGACGGTGCGCTGACCTTTGCCATCTGAGCAGCAGTGTCTCCTTTGGCCCCCAGGTACACCATGGCCAGGGCGGAGCTGATGCTCAGCGGGGAGACGAAGATGTTCCCGGTGGGACTCGCTTGGCTCAGAGTGCGGAGCAGATTTAAGGCAAAATCCGTGTTTGAGCTGCTGATGGCGGCCATGACTGATGCTGTACGAGTTTCCTGTAACAAGCAAATGACATTCAAATAGTTACACAGTGCATTTCCATTCTGTAAAATACATTTCAGATTGTAATGTTAACACATGTCATAGTTTATGGTTCATAGTTGGTGTTTATAGGAAACAAAATGGATCCTATATACAGTATATATACACATATATGTGTATATATTTTACCCGCAATCTATAATCATTTTTAATAATAATTTTGCCCACGCAGACTATTGATATTGTGGACACTGTACATTACATCCACCCCCACGGTGTATCATGTGAGTTTAGACTGTGGAGTGTCTGCATAGAATACAGTAATATTATGCTATTGCACTTTTCAAACCTTTTTGCAAAGTTTTTGAACGTCTTTATACACAAACTTCACATCAAATGTTGTGTATTCCCACATGTATTATTGTGACTAGTCTCACAGGTTTATCTGGAGCGAGTAAAGATGCGTTCAGGTACCCGGAAATAAAGCCGCACACATCCCTCATAAACACGTACCGCAGAATGTGTGTGAGGAATCAGCATTACAGCGAGGCGACACGGTGCGTGTGCGTGTGTGTGTGTGTGTGTGTGTGTGTGTGTGTGTGTTCAGGCTTATTAGTGTTACATTACCTGACGGTCCTCCCAAAACGACTGAAGCACGCTCTGCTCGCACGCATTCACTGTGTGAGGAAAATAAAGCAAAACGTAGCACGCGAGAGTCAGAGAGAAGCCCTTCAAAGTGTAGCGAGCACAAAGCGCAGGGGCGGTGGCTGAACCGGGAGGTCCGACGCGTCTCATTTATACGGGACGCAAACAGTGGTTGTCACCGCAGACTGTGGGTGGGACGCGTGACTGAGCGATAAGTCACTGACTGGTTACAAACACGTCCTATTATACCGGGGAAGGGAAGGGAAGGGACATGAACCAATGCAGGGCTGTGTGCACGTGTGCACAACCTGAAGCGGTGGGCTATAACGTATACATACACACACACACACACACACACACACACACACACACACACACACACACACACACATCTATATATACACACACACACACACACACACACACACACACACACACACACACATATGTATACACACACACATGTATACACATCTATATACACACACACACATATGTATACAGATCTATATACACACACACACACATATGTATACACATCTATACACACACACACACACACACACACACATATGTATACACACACACACACACACACACACACACACACACGTATACACATCTATATACACACACACACATATGTATACAGATCTATATATACACACACACACACATATGTATACACAGACATGTATATATATATATATATATATATATATATATATATATATATATATATATACACACACACATGTACACACACACACACATATATATATATATATATATATATACACATATACAAAATGAACCAATACAGTGCTGTGAAAATGTGTGCACAACCTGAAGCGGTGGGCTATAACGTGTACACACACACATATACACATCTATATATACACACATGCACACACACACACACATATATACACGTATACAAAATGTACACACACATATATATACATACATATATACAGTATATATATATATATATACACACATAAATATATATATATATATATATACACACACACACATTTACATATATACATGTACATATACAAACATATACACATATACATATATACATAGACATAGATACATACATATATATATATATATGCATACATAGAAATATCTATACACACACATCTATTGACTGATACTGATTGTATTACATTGTAATCCTCATGAAGGCAGGATGTAGTCCAGGGCTGTTGACTGACAGATCCTTGAGGGTTCTAGAACGATGGAACAGAATGTCAGAACTACAGAGATGCTGTGTAGCCTGATGTACACTGAACCTCAGTCATTTCGACTGTGTTCGTCGGCTCGTGCTGCATGCAAGACAACCTCGAATACTTTTGATCACTAACAGTTGTTGTACCTCGAGATTCTACTCAGTTATCGTGTACTGATATTCAATTCAGTCACAAACTGAGATTCAACTCCAAACAGCTGGACTTCAAGTGAACGTTGGACGTCTGGTGAGTTGATTCAATTTTTCCAAATATGACTTGTTTCTGCAGAGGAAAGTCATAAGTGTTCTCTTGAAGTGAAGTCAGGTTATAATGTGGATGTTTAATCACAGTTTGTTCAGCCTGTAGTTCATATTGGAAGATTGTTCTTAGAAGACCTGTGAGTATTAGTCATTGTTTTTGTTTGAATTAGTCATTGTTTTTTGAATCTCCTTTTCTTTTGCATTATGTTTTGATGCTTTTAATGGTTTTATGTGAAGCACTTTGAATTGCCTTGTTGTTGAAATGTGCTACACAAATAAACTTGCCTTGCCTTGTAACACAATAAGCGAGATACTTTAAGAAATGAGTTGAATCCCATCTGTCACCAGCTGTGTTCTTCAGCTCATACATTACTGTGAACGTTTCCATTTGTATTTTAAGTCTCCTGCAGATAAAATACTGGTAATATATCAATAATATACAGCTTTGTTTGTGTACCTAATATCAAAACAATGGGAGTAAATGGTCTAAAGATCTGATATCTAGTTTCATTGTTATACAGTTTTAAGATGTATTTGTATATGTTTACAGTGAATATGATGATTTATTTAGGGAGGGATATCAGTAAGCAATACTTCTAGGTCTTTTCACTTTGGTTTCAGCTTCTACAGATTAAAGATTAAAATGACAGAATCTGATTCAGTCCTTCTCTCCGACTCTCCTCTCAGGCGTGAGAAACCCACAGCGGGTTTGATCTGCACCATGACTCACCACTTTCAGGTCGTTGTAGGAGGCCGGATCTCCTCCGTCACCTCCGACTACGAGGTGCAGGATCTCCTGGGGTGCGGTGCTTTCGGACAAGTCACCCTATGCAAGAAGTCAGCCACCGATGAAACGGTCACATCTAATCTTTTTCTAACATCTCACTCAACAGGAGGAGATCTTGAAAAAGATGAAAGCGCTCGACAAGTTCAACATCGTTGTGTGGAACGAGTCCTTTGCCTACAAGGGCTGTTATTGTCTGGAGTTCTAAGCTGGACATCAGTCTCTACAAGTTCCTGCAGGAGCGCCAGTCTATGTCTCTGGAGTTGAAGGAGATCCGCCCCATAGTGCAACAGGTTTGAGTTCTCATACAAAAGTTGTCAAACTAATTGCGTTGTCTAAATCGCTGGATCAAGGCTGTGCTTTGTCTCTTAAATGCATGTATTCCCAGATTTACATCTTTCTTTTTAAATTGAAAGCCTAAAGCAACAAACAGAGATAATGTCTTCCTCGTCGCTCAATAAATCATGTTTTATCGTAGTTTTGTTGATGGAATTTATTTATTTGTTGTTTATGATTCCAGTTGGCCACTGCACTGAAGTTCCTAAAGAGCGCAAGGATCGT
The DNA here is from genome assembly GCF_023349555.1 of Cebidichthys violaceus. Taxonomy (NCBI): domain Eukaryota; kingdom Metazoa; phylum Chordata; class Actinopteri; order Perciformes; family Stichaeidae; genus Cebidichthys; species Cebidichthys violaceus. Next base: position 1,311,878 of record NW_027176517.1, on the reverse strand, counting down.
ACATGCTGACTTGAAGCCTGAAAATATAATGATGGCGGACTGTTTACGGCAGCCATTAAAAGTCAAAGTCATCGACTTCGGCTTAGCGTTTGACGATCCCGAGGAGCGGACGGGTGCAACGCTCCAGACCCTGTGGTACAGGTGAGTCACTGACAGCACATCCAAAAGGAAATCAAATACGTGAAATCCTGCCTGTTGGCATCTCGAGTTTTTAGTTAGGCGGATGTTTTAGTAACTCTTTCTAACATATATACATACATATATACATATATACATATATATATAGTGATGTGCTTGTGTTGCTCTGGCCCGTCTAAGGTCTCCAGAGGTTCTGCTCGGAGCTCCCATCGACGAGGCGATCGACGTTTGGTCTCTCGGCTGCATTGTTGTGGAAATGTTTTTGGGCACCCCGCTGTTTCCTGGCGCTGACGAGTGTGATATGGTCAGTATTACACTGAACACACACGCAGCAACGTCACCTTCAGCCACACTGTCTTTGTATTTGTTTACACTTTGAATGATCGCCAAAGATCAGCGTGCTTCGAACATGTCGGCGCCTTAATAACCTTTGGAGCAAGTGTCTTGAGAAAGCGTTAGAGAACCGTACCTTCAAGTATTCCTCAACGTTGTGCCCACAGATGAGGCACATTTCATACATGATTGGGAAGCCACCAGACCGTCTCCTCAATGCCGGGATGTATACAGAAGAGTATTTCAGTGCAGCAAACGCAGGACTGGGACCTCCTCTGTGGAGATTCATGGTAACGTTATTTTTTACATCTACCTGCGTTTATCCATTTCTGTGTCTCAGCTTCGGTCTGTCACTGCAACCAGAAGAAGCTGTAGCTAACTCAAACATCTCTTCTCTTTAGTCTTCAGATGGAGTGGGACAGTTTAACGTCACGCCACTGACGATTAGCAGCCTGATTCTTCTAGTGAAGGTAGGTTGTCTCTTTTGTGAAACAGGCGTTCATCACTTCAATGTCAGAACATACAAACAAGTTCTTACTGTTTTGTTTTCCGATCCTCCAGAAGGCGTCTCTGCAGTTGTCTGGAGAAGATGCCGAGGCTGATGATCGTGACCGGCTCCATCTTGTGGATTGCCTCACCAAGATGCTGCTGATGGATGCGGCTGAAAGAATCACACCCAGCCAAATTCTGCAGCATCCTTACCTGACAATGCTGGAGGACGTTGTCCCTCTAGAGAGGAAGAGGACCCATGAGGAGGAGGTGGTTGTCCCACAAAAAAGAAAGAGGATCCATGAGGAGGAGGTGGTTGTCCCACAAAAAAGAAAGAGGACCCATGAGGAGGAGGTGGTTGTCCCACAAAAAAGAAAGAGGACCCATGAGGAGGAGGTGGTTGTCCCACAAAAAAGAAAGAGGACCCATGAGGAGGAGGTGGTTGTCCCACAAAAAAGAAAGAGGACCCATGAGGAGGAGGTGGTTGTCCCACTACAGAGAAAGAGGACCGATAAGGAGACGGCCTCCCCCGACAAAAAAAAAAGATGTCTGGGTGGAGGAGGGGCCTAAACCTGCCCAGAGGACTCACCGCTCTAGTCAGACAGTTACTGACTAAATGTTTCTTAATGTTTTATAGCTGATTGATTTCAGAATATTAAAATATTGAGAAACTGTCCATACAACAATAGTTGAATATGAAGTTATTTTTCCCTCAGTTCTAGACTGTGGTACTTTTCTCTGTCTTTTTTGAATAATAACAATGTGAGGTGTACTTTGTGGTCTTCAGGTTTCACAAAGAAAATACGTGTTCATGTCTGCCTTATACCAAAAATAGTCTTCTCAGAAGTTTCTTATTCAGGGCATAAACGAATGTATCATAATCAAATAATACAAAAGCCGGAATCATTCAGTCATTTTCTGTCTCATTAGTTTCGTATTTCTCGGTGTCATTTCACCCACACTCACTAGACCTGACCATCAGTTCACAGCGGCGGGTTCTTCCCGCTCTGGATCGTTATTTTTTTTAACAAGGCCTCTGCCAACAAGAAGCAGAGGTTGCTCTTTTAAAACGTCTCGCGTCTCGAAAAGGTGCATCTGTGTGATGAACTGTGTGGAGATTACACCTGGTCTCCACCCGTCACAAAGGCTTACAGCACAGCCTTGACAACCGCTGACACACGATCAACATTTCTGTTTCATGACAACGCTTGGACTCCAGACCTCTGTTACATAACCACCATACCAGAGCCTGACTAGAGCAGACTAGCCGGACTAGAGCGCTTATCTAGTGAAGGAATAAGGAGTCCAAACCAGCCTGAGGATCCGACTAAGGGTTTGAGACCAACTCTCGATATTTGGTGCTTCAGAAGGAATTAAGGAGTGATAAGCAGAGACTAGAGAGGCGTTTACCTTAAGTGCATTCATGTGCCTCAGAAGAATTTAGTCGGAAGAGGAAGGAGACATTTATCACACACAAAGACCAATTGCTAAAGAGGAAAATGCAAAGCTGAATGACACTGAAATGGAATATTTATCTTTGGGAAATTATATACAAATGATGTATGTTCATGTCGCTTGCTTTTGTGCACAATTTGGGGGCTCTACAGTGGCTGCAGGGGCCCAAAATCAGCATGAAAAAAAAGGAACAAAGGCAATCAATGCACACGCAGCCAGAGATTACCTAACGTCTGTCCTCCACTAGAGGGAGCCAGAGGGCCGTGTTGTTGAAAGATGTAGACATGACAGCTGGAGAGAAACATATTGGTGAGATGAAAGGACAATAAATAATGCTCTCATTCTATTATCTCATTTTTATATTTATGAACCTTTATTTTCTGGTCAAAATGTTTCATTAATCCATTCCAACTGCAGTCAAATCAACATGAATATCATGATTCACTGTTTTGGATATTTGTTACCATTCAATAAACTATTATTTTATACATTATAAATAACATGACGGTTTTTATTTGCATGTTTTTTAATGTTTGTAAGTCTTTATGCTCTATGCAAAAGACACGTTGAGACTGTGAGGTGTCTGCATGTAGAAACGTGTTTCAACAGTTGCTCAGAGTTTTGGGGGACCTGCGCTCCAGTCCTCCCCAGCCTGTCGTCCCCTGACTCCCCGCTGAGAGCGAGACGGGTGAGGGACTCGCATGCCAGAGGGGAGCCCCTCCCTCCGGGAGGTGTTTTGTTCCTGCAGTTGACGTCGGCCTTTCCATCAGCAGCAGCGGCGGCGGCGGCGGCGGCGGCGGCGGCATCTTTTGTCCTGTCAGCATGGTCTGTCATCAGAGGGCCTCATGATGGAGGACGCACTCATCAGCCATGTCGTTCTGGAGAGGGACGCAGGACACGGACACAGGGTCAGCCTTGAGGAAGTCGAGGGCGAGGTCAGACCTCACGTCGAATAAAGGACATGTGCGGCTAACGCAGAGCTCCCACACCGTTCTAACCAAATGACAATGTGAAAACTAAACCAAGCAGTACTGTGGCATGTAGTGCGGTGCTCATTTAAATGGACAAACACACAAACAGGAAACAATAAGACCTCTTTGTGGTCGGGTCTCTGTGTGACAATTGGTTCCAATGTTGTACTGTGATTACTATGAACTGTGCCTTTAATAACTGACCTAGAATCCGATGGTGGCACACATCTCTGTTCAATATGTTACGCTTGGCAGCAGAGAGGGCATGTTGGCAGAGCGTATCAGCCTTCGTAAATCTCATCCTTGTTATTCTGACTTGTTTAGGAGTGTGAGATCAAAGCGTAGCAGCTTGCCACCAGCAGGTGGGGGCTGAGGGATGTGTGTGTGTGTGTGTGTGTGTGTGTGTGTGTGTGTGTGTGTGTGTGTGTGTGTGTGTGTGTGTGTGTGTGTGAATTTCACATTGTTTAACTTACTTTACCTCTGTCCTTCAGCAGGCCCAGCAAGGACTCTCTAATGCCCCCGAGCAGCAGTTAGCAGTCATTAACTCTAGAGGCCAACGGGCGGAAAGACACACATTGCAAGACAAATACAGGCCTGGATCCCCTGAAGCCTGGCAGCCATGACACACGAGGCCTGAGCCGGAAAAACAGAAGTGTGCACGAGGTGGTCTGAGGTGGTGAAAGAACAAACAGATGCGATGAGTTGTTTGACCCATGACAATGCTGGATGTAAACAGCTTACCTGTACTAAACATGGACATCAAATATAACTTGATGCCAACCCTAAGCAGTGCCTGGTAGTCTGAGTTCATGGACAAAGACAGAGGACACACTCTAGCTCTGGCCTTACATTTGCCTTTCAAAGCGGTATATCCATAGTTTTGGGAAAGCACCGATTTGCTTTCTTTTCTAATGTAAAATCATAAGATTGATACGGTCACGGTTCAGCAAAAAGACAACAAGGGATGAACCCAAATGCAGACAGAGCAGAAGGATGAATGACAGTGATTTTAATAAAGGAAGCTTGAATGCCAGGTGAGAACAAAACTGAAAAATCCAAGAAATCCAGAACGGGCAAAACAACACGAAACAGGATCAGGTAGACCAGACGTGTGCGCGAGGGATAGGACCGTAGTAGGGAACATGTCAGACGAACTAACCGCCAGCCGACAAAAGACAGGACTATAAATACACAAGGAACGCCTCAGACAACAAGACGCAGGTGGGCAGACACGAGAATAGCCACGGTAGCCGTGTTCCCCTGCCTCTACGTTCATTTCTTAAAGAAAGAAAAGTGTATTTCAATCTGAAAGACACACACCCTTCACATATCATCACCACACAAAGTTGTTATGCTAATATTCATCAAACACGGAGCAACATTGATCCTTCCTTTGGAGGTGAGTTGCGTCGACGTGGTCGCAGTGCTCACTGTAAGTGTGAGTCTGTATCTGCTTTAAAGAAAATGTGCGTCTATATCTGACTGAATACACGCCGGACGCACGTTGACATATCGAATAGTTCGAGGTCCATCACCAGACACTGCATTAGCTGCATGATCACAATACTGACCTCAGCATGATGCACCACTCCAGAGTTAGTCGCTCCCCTTGGACGCAATTAAATAAGGTGTCACGTACTTGATACAGATTCTGGAGCGATTCAGCTGCTTGCTTTTGAACCAGACAGAAAGTGAACACTGTGTACCGGCTCTTTCTGTGTTTGCTCAGATTTCTCCAGCTATTTGGCTGATCGCTTACCCATACGTCAAAGAACCTGCTTGTAGTTACATGCTCTTATTTGGAGAATTGCATCTGGTGAGAATATACACCTAAGATGGTAACTTGTGCCATCAGCAGTCAGCGCTGCAGTGGGGAAATAACCGCAGAGGATCGTTCAGCAAAGCACAAATTGGTCCAAGAATACTGTGAACACTTGTGCATGTGTGCAGTCTCCGTGTCTGTGACTCGGTGAGGCAGTGGTTTGACGTTAGCAAAGCAGTAGTGCAGACCAAAAGGACGAGGTGGAGGTAAAGGTGCTGTATTGTATGCATCGATGTGCAGTGTGCAGGCAAAGAGCTCAGAGTCCTCTCAGAAGACACGGCATGGAAATCTTGCAAAAAACTAAATTTAACTTAGCAAGCTGTCTGTGGCTGGATGGCGGCGATGTACTCAGCAGAGTGTGTGTGTGTGTGTGTGTGTGTGTGTGTGTGTGTACTGGTGGGTCTGTTACCTGTTGGCCAAACGCACCGTTAGACAGAATGAAAGTGTAGCAATATGCATGAGCGAGCAAAATACCCAAAATACCGTGCAGCTTGCTGCCTGCAGAGATTAGCGTGATTAGTCGTGGACAGACACAGAGGAACGCACGCACACACACACACACACACACACACACACACACACACACACACGTGACCGATCACATGATGTGGAAGCAGGTAAACACGGGAATAGCACGGAAAACCTCAGGCACCGGGATTGGCAACGGTCCAAAACAAACGGGACCACACATAGGCCTTCACCGTGGAGGAACAACTCCATCGCCGCTCGTCTGTAACCGGGCAGCAGATTTCTAGACGTGTGATCATGTCAGTGTACTGCACCGGTCATCCCCGTCCTCCATTAAAGCACCTCAGGTCAAAGGCAAAACAACGGTGCACACAGCTGTGACCTTCTCCAAGGTCAATTCCCTGGAAAATCCATGGCAGCCTCCAGAGTCTGCATCTTTTTTGTTTTGCAGCTCACGTGCGGTCAGTGCCGGAAATAATGACTAGTCGATGCATCCCCACGCAGAGAGCGTGATGTGATACGTGTTAAACTCTCTGCCGCCACCATACCAGACGGTTTACGCAGCATATCGCCTGGAAATACCCCGGCTCTTAAAATAAGGTTACGTGTTCTATGGCTCTGTCGAACAATGTGTGATCGCAGGTTTGTTTTATGAGTAATGTCGATGCATTTTATTGAGAAAGGAAACACTAAATATCGATTTAACTTCATCAGAGGGAGATTTTCCTCTTCACAAAGTTGTTTTGGTAAGTCGTGGTATGAATGATGTGTGATAAAAGCAGGCATGCTGGTTCTTGAACAACCCAGTTTAAACCAGCAGCCAGCTGTCTGTTTAACTACGTTATTAAATATTATTTACAGATAAAGACTTCAGTATGACAGCAGAGTGTCAGGCACACTTCATCTTATCTCACAGTGAAATACGGAGCGGTTCATGGAAGCTGGAGCTTTGAGCGTTCCTTGTTAGCAAACACACAATACTCTGTGCCGCCATATTTCCCGTGACAAATGTCACTATTGTCCCAACATAATCTAATTATGCGTGAGCTAAATATAGCACAAGCGGAATACAAACGTTTGGCCCGGGGGCGACACTTTTGCACCGACGTAAAGCTCCGTTAAACCCCTGCAGCCGCGGGCACCGGTGTCACCAATTAACACACAGAGAGAGAGAGAGAGAGAGAGAGAGAGAGAGAGAGAGAGAGAGAGAGAGAGAGAGAGAAGGTAGAGGGGCAGCAAGGCGACAGAGGGGGGGAAGTGGGATTCAGTGTCAGGACCGGAGACTAACAACTGAGCTCACTAATGGGAAGGTCAGGAGAACAACAAGCGACGGCGATAAACACGACAGATGATAATGAGGCAATCCTCGGAGGAACTCGTGTCTCGTTCCAAAATGTTGTTTAGTTTATTTTGACATCAGCTACTTTTGCTGTTATTTTTGCAAACGTACACAAGGAAGTCGTACCTGAGCAGAGCATGTTGACTTAATAGACCGATGCCATATATCAATGCATTTACAGTCTGGTTAAGCAGGTTAAAGACGCATTAAAGCTGCTATAATCAAGGTATTTTTATCAACGACGGCTCAAATGACTCCGTGCGTGTCGTAGTGATGAACCCACAGGTAATGATCACCCGACTCTGCTTCTTTCAACTCGATGTATCTGTTTTAACTCGTTTGGTTCACTCTAACCCGGGGGTCAGGGGCCACATGAGAAACAGGGTCTGCTGTGGAGGGCCGGAGCAATGGGCTGAACTCAGTCAATAATATTCCACCTCTTTATAAAAAGCAGTACAATTAAAATAAGCTCCACCTGAAACATCTGCAGCAGGAATAATGATCCAAAAAAAATAGACATTTAATATCCATGTATGATAGTAAAACACTGGCAGGGCTGACTGACATGCTTCTGCAAAATTAGTACTTTTATCACCATTGTTTGTAGTCCAATTACCTCATTTTCTGTTTTTCAGTTCAGTGTGAGACATCTAGTGTGTGTTGGGACTGAAGTGAGGTTGAATGTGTGAGGTGAGACGTGAAGGACAGCCGACAGGTGGTCCTCAGTGAGAGAGGATCTGTGTCTGTTAAACTTCATCACGGACACTGTTTGTTCACACATGTAAGAGACCCAACATCTTCTGAGCGTGTTGCTTCAGCAGCCTAGCTAACAAAGCCTCAGATGTCCGCTCTGCATCAGGCAGGGCTTTCTGTTTCTTCTCGTCATGGCGATTCAAAGTGTGTTCCTCAAACACTGCGGTCTGTCCTCTATAAACCAAGCACACGGCTGTACCTTTGACGTCACTAAATAACTACGTAGAAGTCCATGTTGTCCATGACCCTCTGTGTCAGTCTTCTGTTTATTAACAACTGTAAGTAACTTGGTGATCACGTCGTGTTAACAGCTTGTTTGTGCTTTCAAGTGGCCAATGAATTTGCTCCTTCGTCATTTCAGCCCGCTGTGCTTCCCTTCCTCTCCTCTTATTATCCCTACTCTTGTAGAGACACATGCCACTCATTCCATTATAACAAGCCACATTCCCTGGAACACTTCTTCAACTCTGTCCCTGCTTGTGGTCCCTGCGTCCCAGAGCGGACCCCCCCCCTCTCCCTCCCTCCTCCTCCCATACACCCTCTCGTTCCCTCACCCGCCCCCTCTGGCGCTTATCCCCGGGCGTCTGTGGCTCCCACTGCAGAGAGCCACGAGCAGCCGGAGATTCCCAATGAGCCGTCTCTCCTGATCCGTCTGCCTGTCACACTGGATCAGTTTGCCCCCCCGGCCGGCTGGTGAGCGTAGGAAGAGAGCATCCGGCGCCAGGATCTAAAAAACACCAACCGGTGGAGGAAGAGAGGGAACCTGGAGCGTCTGACTCCATCACACCCATGAGAGACATGGGCGGAAAGGAGAAGAAGATTTTGGTGATTGCCAATGTGCCCAACTACCGAGGGTGAGTCTCCTGCTGCAACTATGCGATCGATATTTTCTCCGTCGCTAATTGATTGAAATAGATATTTGTGACCTGCCTACACTGACTATCCTCAGAAATGTAAAGCAGTCTTAAACTTTCATAATGACCATGTTTTGAATTCTAACACCCTCTCCTCCTGTGGTATCAGTTACGCACAGAGCAGGCCGCCGTTACCGGGCTTACTGATTTACTCAGCGCACATTTACCCTGAGCTTGGCTTGAAATAAAACTACTACTGAGATCATATTTTAAATATGTTGAATTTAAAGACAAAATCAAAAGTACCTGAAATCTGAACGTTGTTTTTTTTTTGGGGGGGGGGGGGTGTTGGTGGAGGAGTAAAAGGCCCAAAAAGGCCAGAAAACAAACTCTGTACGTTGCAGTTATGCAGCGTACGCTGTAACCACTCAGCTACCGAGGCGCTCTTTGGCATTATCATTTTCAAAGTCATCAAACAAGACCTCCCATATCACGCCTTCAGGGTTGTGTTATTACATTCATGTGCAACAGCTCAACAAGCTGGACAAGAACAAGAATCAAGAACAAGAATAAAAAAATGACAAAAAAAACAGTTTATTTTAGCTCATCGCCGGTTCTGACATGATTTTGGAGCAAAGCAGAAAGCAACTCTATCTGCTGTGGACTAAAATAAGGACTCTGCTTTGTTCTTGGCGAAACGGGAAAGTACATAGAGTAACTCTACAGTTACACTCTTCTGCAGAGGCTGCCGAGCTGTTGTCAGAGTGACGGATTGGAAGGGCTGCTGGCACCAAATATATGCCCGTTAGGACACGAATGAGCGAGTGTGTGTGTGTGTGTGTGTGTGTGTGTGTAAACTGTACACACAGCTTGTGTCCGTGTGTTTGCGTGCAGAAGATCCAGCGCGATGACCTTCCAGAGTCGTTTTTCTGAGAAGCCCGTAGGGAGTCACTGTACTCATCTCGTGTTGATTTTGCGTAGGGTGTTTACAGCAGCAGAGTTTCAGGGTCGCCCCGGGTTCCTTAGCAATTTGGTCGCGTCCTGAGAGAACATCCTCAAGTCCAGCTATTTGCATCGGACACTCCGGGGAGCGACGGCAGCGATACTTTGATCAGGACTTGGCTCCGGCCGCGGTGAAAGCCGCAGCGAGCTGGCAGGCTGTGAAGGAGGGAATGCGAAGTTTAGTCGGGGAAAATAAACCTGTTGATCACTTGATATTATCGTGACGGTGTCAACTCGTTTAATTTGATGCCTATTCATTTAAGAAGTGCCTGCGGTCACTTGAGTATCCCCACTAATGGAGGAGTGCAGACTGGGAAATATGTTAAGTAATGTCCTTTTATTCTGGCGAGGTTGCAGTTGAGCAGCGTTTCCTTCAGCAGAGGGACTTTGGAGATCTCCACTCCAGGCCTCTTTACAAGTCCTTTGACCTCACACACGCGTTTACTGTGTTTTACTGACTTCTGGTTCCTATATTTAAGAGCTTCGCTTACTTTGACTGAGTCGAGGTTTGTCTTCGCTTGGATGATATTGTCCTGTTGGTCTATTCTCTTCTCCATACACGCACTCAGAGACACCTCCCCCACATTCCTGTGGTTTATAGGCTCTGATGGCTGTTTCCATGCGACTACTAAACCAGGACAACAGAGGCCCCTGAGAGAGAGATAGCACCCCGGGCTGAAGACCGTCCACTCAGGCCGTCTGAGACTAAGGCTCTCGGTCCTGGCCTGATCCCTAAAAAAGACCCCTAATCTGCCCTGCTGATTCTCCACCATGCTCGCATTCAACAACCAATCCCTAGCAGACGTAGGCCATATTTTAAGTATATATATATACGGACGCATGTACACATGAACGCAACACAAGCGATGTCTCCCCTCGCCACTTACTGTTCTCTAAGCTGAGAGCGACCGCAACAACTGTCTACCCAGCGGCGGATAAAAAGCAGGAGCAGAGGCGATCCATATAGATTTTCATTTTCGGGAATATGCTACATGAAATGTTGACTAGGCGGAACTAGCTCACCCCCCCCCCCCCCCCCCCCAAGTCATTGTGCAATATTCAAGTCTGGCTTGTTATTCCACACCGGGTCAGATCAGGGCTGGCAGGGCCCCCGGCTGTGCCAGATCCAAATAAATACTAAGTAAAAATAAATAAAGTATGATTCGCATTTCGCTACCGCAGACAGGAAGTAAGACAGTTGCCTCAGTTCTAATGGGAGCAGGCGTTGTTCTTGCGGGGCCTGATAACCGGTCTATTGTCCTTCACACGGCGTACAGAGTGACACGCTGTACTGTCACCTGTTGCTACCGTCTCCTACGGTGAGCGCCTCTCTCTCTCTCTTTTCAACGCTCTCCTTTGTGCCCAGCTCGTACAATTAGCCTTTTACACTAAGCTCTGTACAGACTTTGACGCAGCATTTGGCCACAGAACCTGAAACACGGAGAAATAATTCAGCCGTGCCAAACACATCGTGACGCTGTCCCCCTCCCATTAGCGTGGCCGTCCTAATCAGCGCTTGCTGTGCATATGGTTTCAATCCCCCCATTGACAACCAGTATAAATAGATCTTGGAATATGTACATGCTTCCTCTCATCATTTTGCATATAAGGGGCTTTTGATTGATTGATTGAACCCCCCCCCCGTTCTTTTTACTCATCTAAACATACACTCGAGGACTTACCCAGTCTTCTTGGGCCTCCGTGATTCATTGCTACTTTAAGAGTTATGAGACGCATGCGGGGCTTCCTATCAGTTACATGGAGGGATTATGATGGAGAAGACAGATAGGAACCCCCACCCCCCCCCCACCCCCCCTGCCGTTTTTATAGAGGGGGATTACCAAGGGCCGCCAAGCAAAGTAAACATACACAAAACTACAGCATCGCTCGGACTACTGGCACGCATGAACAAATAAAACACAGTCGCATACTGGAGACAATACCCTTATGTAAGGCGGGGGGGGGGGGGGGGGGGGGGGGGGGGGGGGGGTTAAAGCAACAACTGCAATGAGTCAACGTGACCACAATGGAAAGCAATCTGTTCAGCTTTAATTCCCGTCCGACAACAAGCGTCGTGACAGCTCCGGCCTCCTAACGGTTTTCCAACGGTCCATTTCTGGTGATAGCGCCCCCCCCCCCCCCCCGACCCTCGCCCCCCCATTGCAGCGGAGCACCCAAAATAAAGCCCTTTAAAGTCACACAGCCTCTCAGGAGTATCAGGCCTCCAGGGCCGTGGGTCATCTCAGCTCCAGCTGACACCGTCACAACAGGCATGAGGTGTTGAGACCTTTCCTCAAAATGCTGGATTTAAAAGAAGGAGCTGGGCGGTGGTCAGGTTGAACACCTGTCGTGTCCCACAGTGAGTGGTGGAGGAAGTACTCAGCTCTTTTACTACGTAAAAGCAGTAATATATATATATATATATATATATAAATACTACAAAACACCTGCATTCAAATGTACTCCTAGAGAACTAAAGATCACTGTATGTATTACCAGATAGATGTACTTCAATATATATCAAAGTTATTATAAACATGTTCCTGGAACATGTATCGGAGTGAAAGATTTGGGAAAAAACTGAGACTGTTACAGCTTAACAAGTTGAAAATATTGATTTCACTGTAGTAGTAATATTCAATATGACACTTTATTCTGCAAAATGAGTCTGCTTCATTTGCATGTAGTGAAGTTAATAGTAGCGTAACTTTGTAATGTAGTGAAGTCTGAACAATCAACTCCTCTGTAAATCTGTTCAACATCTGGAAGTTGCAGAATGTAATTAATGAGAGCTTTGTAAAGAAGTGTAACGTGGTCTGATGGGTGATCAGGCCTCTCGCGAGTCTGCACAAATATTCATGTTAGAAACTTGCCTTGTGTAGTAAAAACGCTTTGATCTTTTCCACACAACTTTGTACAACATTTGCATTGTTTTTACTTTATTCTTGTATCTCGATGCGCCTTTTAATCGACAATGTGGATCTGCACAGTTGGTGCGTCTCCATTCCCTCCATGGGAAAGTAAATGAATAAAAGCGATAAAAACATAAACTATAGACTGTGTAAATGTAAAAAGTCCAACATAAATAACAGCGACAGGTGTTCTGGTTTTAGCGCTGCAGTTGAAATCCTACCCTGAGATGCTGAAGAACAGCCCTGGCTGCAGCACACAGTCGGATTCATGCGCCGTGCTGAAACGACAGACGCCCTGACCTCCCTGTAATTGTCAAGCAAAAGGCAGGAAGGTTTCCACTCTGGAGGTATAAATATCCCCAGTGATCTTCCATGACTCCCCCCAGAGGCTCACCAGGTAGAGAGAAGCAGAAAGCCAGCTGTCGGCAGCGGGCGTCAGGGTGGATTTCTTCGCCCCGTCATCAGTCATCCCACTTGGATCAGAGCTCCCGCTGCCCACTGGAGGGCCGGGTCCGAGCCTTGGGTGTGCGCTGCAAATTCAACAGTGCAGCTTAGAGTTGGCCAATTAGATTAGGCGAGAGATCTTGCTGTATGGTTTATAACTGGGCAGCAATCTCTTTAATTGCAATGGTTGCATTAGGCAAGTGAACGCAATGTTGCAACAGGACTGCTTTACGGCAATCCTGTCGGATTTACAGGAGCTGTACACATAACATCAACGCAAAGCAGCACATTGATTTTTCAGGTAATTCACTGTCAAAATCATCCCTATCTGGTTAGTTTATTGTTTCTTAATTGTCTCTATTAAATATGGCTCTAATAAAATATTACTTTCATTCTTTTTTTTCTGTTATTTAATCATCAATTATTCAGCAAACTAGTTTCTCTGTCAATAATTAGGTTAAATGCCCATCAGTTTACTCGTCAAGCAGGAACAGCAGAAGAGGCTGGATGTAAGTGATGTTTAGACCTTCTGCTTGTTGTAATTTCAGGTCAGACAAGACTCTGTGCAATGACTCGGTTTCTGGGAAGAAGAACGTCAGACTCCATTCTTCTGCCGTACCGCCGCCGATACCCATGTCCCCCATCGTTGAGAAGATGGAGGGGCTGAAGGCCATCCGCAACCGCAGCAACAGCCTCCGTCTGGGCCGACTGGCCTTCTACCGACACCTGGAGAAGGTGGAGACCATGCGCTGCTTCTGGGAGCTCAAGCACGAGGAGATGGAGGTAGGAAACCAGCAGGTAACATGCGCTGCCTTCAAGTGGCGTCGAGCGTCTGTGATTCCTAGAAACACGGAGAGCTTTCCTTTTACTCCCCCGAGTACTTCCTGTTAACCTTCCTCCTTCTAACCTCCTCCTCCAGAGACACGAGGTAGAACACATCCTTACAAACTGATACACCTGACCTGAACATTAACTCTGCTGCCATATCTACTTCAAAATCCAGTATGATTCTCTAAATCCGGTGTTTGAAAACTACATAACAATTAATGAGTTATTGAATTAGGTGGGCTTTTTCAGGTCCGTCATACAGCCGGTATTTATGAGAGCGAGATTACATGACTCTGTAACACTATTGTGCCCCCTGATGGCAAAGCTGCCATGTGTTCAAGCTGAGCCACAATCAGCAGTCTGTGCAGAGGGGAGGAAGAAGGGACCTGAAATAAACCACCACGGACTATTCTGGTCCTCTCTGCACCTGTCTGCAGACACAACATGCCCCGACAGGTGGGACACGACGAGCTCACTAGAGGGAGCTGCAGGTCTGTTAATGTCTCTTAGTCTGTTTGGACCTGTCTCAACTCACAGACACACACACAGACGCACGGTGAAACCCACAGACCGACGTGAATGTTTTGGCGCTTGGTCAACGCACACGGATCCAGTTGCCACAAGATGGCGACCCTGGGCCAGTTTGCTTTGCACATTCTGGAGAATGAACGCGGAGGCCTTACACTCTGGTATGATTTACAGTTAAAGTCAGGCAGCGTCCAGAGAAGAGGTAATCTTAAACTGTATTTAATGGTAATATATATATATATATATATATATATATATACACATATACTAGTTGCCGGGTGGTATATTTTGTTTTACTCGTTGTTGGATCGCTCCCTTTTTAAATAAAATTACATTTGTACAAGTCATTATCATAAGTTCCACAGTTCAGAAGTTTATCAAAAGTAACCTGAAGTAGCATGAGAGCCTGTGAGGTTCTGTTTGATCCGACAGCAGCTACTGTAAGAGTGGAGAACAGACCAGAGCTTTTATATTATGTTGAGCATTTGGTTCATCTATCGTCTGTCGTGTCCGACTACTCGTCAGTGGTGCTTTCAGGGAACGCCGAGGGAAACGTCCCAGTTACACGAGAGGCACCGTGTGTAATTTAAGATCCTCGGCCCATCACAGCGCCCAGCGAATAGCTCTCTGTGTCTGAACTCTGACCTCAGCTGCACCTTTGCTCCACCACTTTACTTACGCTTTTCAGCTTTTCTGTCCTCCGTCCCTCCCTCCTAGTTTGACTGCTAGACGCCGGTCCACACGTCACCGACATGCGGGTCAGCCACCAGATCCACCGGCTTCATTAACAAACGCTGTCACAGGAGTTCTCCTCAGATTCCCTCTTGGGAATATTTGGGCCTCCCGGGAGTCCTGCTCTGTAACCACTTTGACTGTAACCCCCCCCCCACACACACACACACACACACACACACACACCTGTTGCTGCTTGTTAAATCAAGCTTGTTTTTGGCATGCTGCAGAATTTTTTGGAGCTATAATTTTTCTGACAATCTGCTAAAAATGGGAAGCCGAAAAAATCTTTTTTTATTTGAAGTATGAAACGTGTTCTCTGTAGAATTACTCAGCCACTACCTCTCTACAGTAACATGGTGACAGAATCACATTTTGACTTCCTGAGGTTGAGCACATGTGTCTTCTCTTGAAGGGAGGTGTAAAGGCACCAGCGTCACACATCTGGCATCTGATCCGACTACAGTGGTTTCATTCCACCATGCAGGATAAATCCTCTGGTGCCATCCAGACGGATAGCTGCCGCTCACACACTTAAAGTCCAAAAAGGAAACTGTGCTGCTGACAGCACGACTGGAGAGGATCTGTACTGGGTACCGGTGGCGTGTACTGAACAGAAATAAGAGCAGCAACAGTTGTTTTTCATATTTAATATCAGAACTTAGCTATTCATTTGTATCTCCCTCTCTGTAATTCTTTACTTTACACCCCCAACATTTCACAGAGAGGACCAACCAGACGCCTCACAGACGCAGGCGTCTGCAAGGACGCGTGCGCACGACGCGCTCGCGTCCGTTTAGTGAGGTGTGGAGGAACAGAAGGGACTGCCTGACAGTTATACTTAGGAGCACGCATGCGCGCGTCAAGTGCTGCGTCCGAAGTTAAAGGATACCGCCGGGGTCTCACTAACATGCCAGCGTGTGATTCTGCGTACGGCAACGACAACCCGAACCCAACACCACCTGTCCCGTTCTCGTCTCGGAGACGGCATGTTCTCTCCTTTTAGGTCCCGGGGTGGGAGGCATGGGAGGAAGCCGGGTGGCGGGTGAATGGTTGGCTCGGTGGGCAGGTGGCTCACACGGCAACGACTCCCTGTTCTCGTCCGAGTCTGCAGCGAGCGAGAGGCTGAGTATCCAATGCACAGCCGCAGGAGCCTGACTATCTGTTAATCGACGGCCGCCGAGGCGCCCCATGTCGACAACTCGTTGCCTCTGCACCTGAGACCTGATTCGCCCACAAGGGTGAGAGAGGAAACGCAGGCAGGGACAAGCAGGGGCGGGAAGAGGGAAGGCTTCCATCATGGAGAGCGTCCTGAGGGATAAAGATATTTGGATATTAGGGAGTGTGTGTCTGGTGGCCACTTTCCTGTGGGGACGGCTGTGGAAATTATTCTCCGCCAAGAGGAGGGGAAGGACCAGACCTTCTGCAGACGTACAGGTAAACACGGCGGGAGGAGGTGTCGGCGTGCGCCTGCGCTACATGTGAGCAGGAGAATGTGTTTATTGTACCCTGCTGTCATGTCGAGGATTAAGGCTGAGCCCGACAAGGCCCCGCGTGAACCGGAAATGAAGTAATGGATGTCCTCACATTATCATCACATGCTGCCTTAATGCCCAAGGAATTCAAACTGTAGTTTCTCTTTTCTGTCACTTTCACAGCTGGTGCTTTTTTGCCTTCATGCAGGTTGTGTGTTCGTGTTTGTTAACAGATTCAAATGAAATTTAGCAGAAAGTCATGCAGAGGAACGACGGACTAGGACTAATCTTACGATCACCCAAAGCGCTGTACACTACATGTCCACATCCACACACACACACACACACACACACACACACACACACACACACACACACACACACATTCACACACTGATGGCGAACAGAAATCAAACTGCCGGTCTTCTGCTTAAAGGACGACCCGCTCTACCCCTGAGCCTCAGAGGATGTTGATCCAGATTACAGCTACAGGCACTTCCGTCAGCTCAGGCCTCGTCCTATTTTTATTTTTTATTAAGTTTAAGTACGTGAAAAACGTTTCCATTGATAGTCAGTTAACAGATTTAGAGGACTGGAAGCATTGGAAGACATGACTACTTTCTAAATCACTACCTTGCTGCAGCTAGGCCTCCGTACTCTGGCTGCTGCAGCAGAGCGGTAGCTGGACACACTGCATGCAGGATGGCTCGATCATCACATCTTTGACTTTGGAAAGAAGACCCTGGACAAGTCTGAGCTCAGCAATGCTGGTTTTATCTGCGGGCGGTCTGGTTTCTGCTTTCACTCCGAGAAGAGGATTTGTGTTTCTGGTAATGTAAACAGGCTATCGCCCCTCAGAACTGGTCTTCACCCCGGGATAATGTAGAGCATTGCTGACTCGGTGTGCATGCGGACTACAGCTGTTTTCCAGGAATTTACTGTATACTGGCAGTGGAACTCTTCAGCTCAGGTATCCCTGTCATCTGGATCAGCTCTGCTGTTTGGCTTGAGCTGCTGAAGTTGAGCTGAACATTGTCGCTTTGACAAAGCAATGCAACAACAGTTGGCAAGTTTTTTTGGCAAGTGAAGCATCCATCCGTAGCCAGCGCGGGAGAGCCAGTGGAAAACATAACGTCACCTCTCATGCGTCACACTCGTCACCGGCGGTGACATCCGAGTTCTGTTCACTAGCGCTCCGTTCACTCGAAACCCTGGCCTCCAGGCTCGGCGCACCGCATTCATTATGTTAACATAATTCAGAGCGAGGCAAATGTAACCGAGTCCTCGTAAAGCGTGAGAGCTGCGGTGCTTCGAGCAGTTAAAGCCCGTCAGCTCAATAACCTTTTATTGGACTCTTGTCTCCGCTGACAGCGGCCTATTTATCATTTCTGCAACGCTGGACAGTTCAGTCCAAACGTGTCAACATGCTGCGATGTCATGTTGGTTGTAAGGTGAATCCGTGGTGATCCTATCGTAGATCAGACTGATCTGAGGTCAAGTTGAAACCTGGCTGCGGAACAGGTTAAACCTGGTTAGGTGAGCTCTGTCCAAGGTGCTGAAACGACCCCGTTTTCCTCAGCCGACTTTCAGTTAACTTCCTTTAAACTCGATTTCTGTCGCCATGTTTCATTCATGCCAAAGCTCCACTAACCTGAATTCATCTCTGGGAGGGATTTTCTGCTTCAACTGCGGGTTTAGACACAAAACGCCGGCCTGCGGAAGAAACAGAGCGACAGCGTCAGTAAAACGTCGACCAGGAAGTAAAGCCCACGCTTCTGTGAATCTCTGTGGGTTCAGAGAACGACATCTGTTTAAGCTCTTCTGTTTGAGCTCTTCTGTTTAAACTCTTCTGTTTAAACTCTTCTGTTTGAGCTCTTCTGTTTGAGCTCTTCTGTTTAAACTCTTCTGTTTGAGCTCTTCTGTTTAAACTCTTCTGTTTAAACTCTTCTGTTTGAGCTCTTCTGTTTAAACTCTTCTGTTTAAACTCTTCTGTTTAAACTCTTCTGTTTGAGCTCTTCTGTTTAAACTCTTCTGTTTAAACTCTTCTGTTTGAGCTCTTCTGTTTAAACTCTTCTGTTTAAACTCTTCTGTTTGAGCTCTTCTGTTTAAACTCTTCTGTTTAAACTCTTCTGTTTGAGCTCTTCTGTTTAAACTCTTCTGTTTAAACTCTTCTGTTTAAACTCTTCTGTTTGAGCTCTTCTGTTTAAACTCTTCTGTTTAAACTCTTCTGTTTGAGCTCTTCTGTTTGAGCTCTTCTGTTGAAACTCTTCTGTTGAAACTCTTCTGTTGAAACTCTTCTGTTTGAGCTCTTCTGTTTGAGCTCTTCTGTTTGTTTTCATGCAACACAGACGTTCATGATTCAACTGAACTGAACTACTTGATTCTGAAACAACACTTTTAAAGTAACAGCTTCTTTAATCAAATAAAGGGTTTGCATATCAAACAGCTACTAGTGTAGCATTACCAGTCATCCTCCTCATCCAGATTACAGTAAATATTATATTTAAGTTTTATGTTTTATGTTTGCACTGTATTTGTAGTTTTGTGTCATTTATGGATTGGTGACGTGAACAAGCGTTTGGTCTTAAAACTGAAACAATAATTAACATTAAAGAAGAGCGGTTCACCGTTGTCTGATCGGAGCCACATATACAGAACACAAACAAACGGTTCTGTGCGAGGCTCAGGACCGTTTAGAGTGTGGCTCGTGTTAACGTGACTAACGTGACAAGGGCTTCTCCTGCCCCGGACTCTCACACCGACTCACATGACTTGGACGGAATTAGCACACAAACAAAGGAGGGACGGGGGATCAGAGCCAGCGCTAGCTTCATGTGCTGGATTAAAGAATTCAAAAAGATGAAGACGGCCACATATTAGTGTGATCTTTATTATCACAACATTTCAAAAATACACTATCTCAAGTCTTTCATTTGAAGTGCTTTCTGCTGAAAGGAGGAGTATTGATAAGACTGGAATTTATGTGCAGAAAAAGCATAAAAATCTGTCCAATGATTCCTATGAGCAAACTCATTTGTATTCATTTATACTGTACTCAGGACAGTTTTCCCACAGTTACAGCATTTCTGCTTGACATACATGACGCCTGCTGTATTTGTGTGGCTGGCCCTGGCTGTAGATCTGTACGGTGCTACAGTGGTTCAAGGTCCACGTTTCATTCAGACCTTCAGTCCTCCGCTCTGCTGGCTCCGTGGTTCTCCCTGTGTGTCTCTCTGGTATGAGGACTCCGGGGGAATGTGCTGTTTTCGCCTCTCCGGCCTCTCGGGCGGTGTCCGCTTTCAACTCGTTACCAGCCCAGTGCTGATGCATCATGGCGGGACCTAACACACACACACACACACACACACACACAGCACACAAGTGCTTGCTGGCCATTTAATTATTAGGTTAGATTAATATTAAATATATGAAATGAAAGCCAAATATTTCTGGGTTAAGAGCATTTTCTTAATGTTGAAAAGGTCACTGTGTGTCCCACGTGTGCCGAGAGCCAAGCTTCTCCCTCATGCTGGTGTTACAGACATTCAGAGCACGGACGACAGTCTTCCATCTGACATCAGGCATAATGATACACTGAGCCGATAAAACATCTCCAAAAAAAAGAAAGCAACACAAGACTCATGGCTGGTGGTCCAAAGTTCTGGGATTTACTGAGCGTGTAAAAGGCTCAAAGGCTTGAGGAAACATGAGGCGGACAAGGGTAACATCTAGAGTCCAACAAGATCATGCGAGGTTCAGATCCCAGGCTTCAGATACTAGAATACAGCCGCTACGTCAGGGAAGTAATGGAAATGGGCCGACGAGGAAACTGGGAACAGGAAGTGTCTGGATGTGGGTGTGAGGCGACTATGGGTGCATCCCAAGTCTCTTAATTGTGTCCACGTTTCCCTCACAATGAGACGCCCTTTCCTCAGAACCACGTCTGTTTGTGATGTCGGCTTTAACAGCTGTTTGTGTCTGCACACATCACTGTATTTATACTGTGTTCTGTTGCGTATAAGCGTAGGACCGATTTCTACAGCAATGATAAATGATAATCAGACAAGTTGATTTTCCTAAATGAATCGTTCCTTGGAGAGTGCAGATGTAGCGACCGAGAGCAGGAGGACGCGAAGCTGAATAGCCTTTGAGGACAGACATAAAGACACACCGTTGGGTGTTTATGATCTGTCATCATACATTGCAAACACTGAGTATTTGTGAGATCACATGTTGTGCGTTGGGGGTTAGTGGGTCAGAGTTCAAGGTAACCAGAGAACAGCTGGGCGTGACGCTCCAACGCAATCCTATTGCTGCTTCCCGATCCACACAGGAAGTCATCAGCACGTTAGAAGAGGACCCGCGGGTCGGTGGCTCTCTTCTGCCACCCTGTGGCAGCGAGACAGAAATGCACCTTCCTTATAATTACAGCACCAAAAAGCCTGCTGATGATTTAGCATGTTTTAGTTCATTTACTCTTCAATCTTCCATAAACGTATACACTTTACGTGGCTGCAGACAGTTTTGTGAATCCTACCAGATGTTTAGATGTTTTGCATCTTTCCTTAGGTGGACCATTATTCAAGGAACATCATGTTGGACCTTTTACAGTCAAAGTTAAGCTAGTGTGCACTACAAACAAGTGCAATACATGTATGCAACTTAAATATCATGCAGCAGATTCCCACGCAATTTATTTCTAGATAAACAAACGCAGTCAATTATGAACAGAGTAAGCAATAATTACAGATTAATACATTAATGGATAATTCCGGTAATATATTTATGTATTTGTTTAATTTATCTGATTGTCATTGATTTTCACTCTCTTACTTGCACTTGAAGTTATAAACTCCGTAAAACACAGGACTTGAGTTCCTGGACTCTGACCTCCACATTATTATTGAAGGCCCGTTAATAGCTTTCGTATCAATAATTTACCTTGTTGAAGTAAATGTTTAGATATAATTTTAATCATGTTGCAGCTTCACACCACCAGTTTGTGTTGACACCGTGACACTGAGAGACAGCGGGAGACACAAGATCCTCCGCCTAAATTCTCCACTAAGCCCTGCTGATTTCTTGAAAGTATGTGTTTGCGTGTGTGTTTGGGGGAGGGGGGGGGGGGTCACCAGTCATGACAGTCATTCCACGAGGTCAGGGGTCACCATTTATCTTGAATCCCCTTTCAAACACCGGACCCCGCCCAGTTGCCTTCACGTTATATAACAGCTCAGGTTAACCGAGGGAAGTGGTTGCTGCGCATGCATTTAGAGTCTGTGCACATACTTGTGGTGCTCATGTAACATATTTACAGGCCCGATCGCCCTCCCCAGCACACACACACACACACACACACACACACACACACACACACACACACAGCCTATAGACACACGCGTTGCTGACGTCACGCAGCACCTCTTTTCCATGAAAGGAATCTCTTCGCGTCCGTCCAAGGCCTCAAGAGAGGGAGCCGGACCAACGTTATCGCCGCAGCGGAACTGTGAAAGAACAGACTGTCATCGGCCGGTGGCGACACAAGCGCATTCGTCAGATAGAAAAGCAGCAGCTGGAGCTACGGAGATAATGCGCGGCCTTCTTTCCGTTGTCATGTACGCAGCAGACGTTCGTCGTCAAGCACAAAGGAATTATACGGCGTGAAAAGAGACATTTTAAATAAGCTCCTCAGCCTTGCAAAAACCATTAAGAACACTGCATACTGCATCGTCAAGCACTGTTAAAAAGCATACAGCTTTAATTTGAGTTCTAGTCGTGACCTGACCTCGACATGACATGTTGAATATTTTCACTTCATGTCATAGTGCAGCTATAGAAACATGGCGTTTGAATATTTGGACAGACGTCACAAGTAGCCCAGATACCGTACATCGCATGATAGACCTGTTTTCACAGCAGACATTCCGGCTCGTCACTGCGTGCAGGTTTGGTGACATTACAAACGGCCGCATTCCATTCAGTGGAGCTCATTCCGAGGGCGCCAGCTCAGAGACGCTTAGTGACGCACTGTTGGAATTAGTTTCACCTGTGTCTTTCCTATTGTGACGAGTCAAAATGTACAGACTTATGGAAAAAGATACTAAAAAAGGGTAAAAAAAAAATCAAATTTGTGCACGAAAAGGATATTGTTTCTGCTTAGCAGCCTGTTGCTAATAACTATAATACAGCTGCTTCTAACAACAAGACATAAAACAAAGAATATACAGAAGACAATCACCACTCACACCTTTACCAACGAGTATTTGGCACTTTGTTGGGCGCTCGAGGGGACCCGCTGGTGGTGAACCTGCAGAATGACAGACAGGCTCTACAAGTTGTCAAGAGCTCTTTGAATGCAGTCATTTGAATGCAATGGTGTCAGTAAGGCTGCGAGGGTGAGTCACGACGATGGTACGGTGGATCCTTTGTGGACAGGGATGCCATTTTGGGGGGGGTGTGAGGGGGACCAGGATGATTCAGGGACCCCAGTGCTGGACCAGGGCCCTGGAGCATGCCAGGAATCAGAGAGCTGTCTCTGAGCTGCTGTCAGGTTGCCCAAAATGTCTAGTCTGTTACTAAGCATGCCCTGCGAATGCAGTGCTCCTCTGTGAGTGAACGCTCATAAGTAAAGATTTGAATCCACTGCGCGACAGCGTCATTGGTTTTGTTTTGTGTACTTTACCAGGTGTTGATATTTCTCTCTGTCTCTGGACAGATGCTGTCAGTGGGTTAGCGTCACAAAAAACCTGTTAGATGCAGAAACTGTACAGGAACTGCACGGGTGTGTGTCGGAAGTAGAGGGGTAGGAAGTGAGGAAGGAGCTATTGAGCCCGCCTACTTTACAACCCTGGGCCCAATTTGGCGTCACAAAAATGAAGCCAACACACTTCATGCTTTCATAATTTCTATGAAAGACATGATGGAAGTTTTTTTCTGCAAAGCTTGTGCCGTAAAAGGTGCAAACTGCAGAGGAGTCATGAGGTATGGAAGTATGCAAGTACGTGAAAGTGTGCACCAAACTCGAGTACATTTAATTACCTTCCACTTACTGCCTTCACCTCAGCGTTTGCTTGCCAAACTACAGCATTGATTTGAATGTGGACTTCGGTGTGAGTCTATTATCGTGGCTCTGAGCTAAAGCTTGCTGCATTCATGTCGTCCGGTCCATCGCGCTGCAACGACGCGGGATTACCGGACGGTCTGCGGCACTAGAACAAGCGTTATGTATCGTCTGCGTCTTTCTGCTGAGTAACTCTATATGTGCGGGGAGAGAGCGGCGAGGCGGCGTCACTCTCATTCCTGAACAGTGCTCCTATACCACGCCGGCTCTCGTCTTACCGTGTGACCTTTTCTGACGGGGGATTTCAGAGATTGTCCACCGGGGTACAGTTAAACCTCCCCGCGGCCCTCGGCACCAGACCCAGACCCATCTGCCTGCTCTTCTTACCCAGCGCTCGCTTCGTAGCCCCTGTTTTGCTGGATCATGCAAAAATCTCTCTTTAATTGTATCAGCCACCTGTCACGTTTTTCACACGTGTTGTGGGTGTGGCGAGACCGATATATACGAAAATAACAGATGAGGTTAAAGCGAATATAGCAATATCCATATGGGGCTCATCAGGTTTTAAAGCTGCTTGTAGTCAATATTTAATGTTAACAACGGATCCAACGATGTGATCGTTTGAAGACTTGCGCAGAACAAACCACACACCGAGTTTAGCAGCTTCAGAGTAAGATACAAAGGCAGAGCTTAGAGGACTTACATGACTACTAATGAATGCTAATGCTGCAATGCTAATTTTACAAGGTGATAATATGTTGTGTTTATAGCTAGTTCAACAAAAAGGCAAATAATGCCTCTTCAAGTGTTAATGGGTTTGGTTTGCATGGATCAGCACAACTGTTGCTATGGTTAATTCTATCTTGCGTTTGAAGAGTCCTGACAGCTACTTATAAATTCATATTTTTTAAGTCCACGTCTCTTATTTTATGGACCAGTTTGCAGAGCGATAGAAGGGACAGTTCACTCACAACACAACAGAAAGCTTACATCGTGCTACTTACTCATCCAGGTAGCTCTTAAATACAGCGGAGGGGTGTGGCCTTTAGTTTCTCTTGCGCAAAAGTGCAAAAAGCTGAACGGCAACATATCTTCCAAATAGAATATGTTGTACTTCTCACACATACCTCACCTCCTTTGTCCGAAAGAGAGACTCAGTTGGCTGGCAATTGTGAGATAAAAGTAGTTTTTAGTCAAATCTGTCCACAATGGCATCCTGTGTATAATGGCTAGAAACTGATATGTGTATTTGGAAAGACGTGTGTCCGTCCCGTGGCAGACTTTGAGGCTAATTTTGGGTGAAGTGGCCCTTTAAATCCCTGGATAGCTGCAGTACACAGGAACCGCACTGATGTCAAGACATTGCATTCGTGTTTTCTAACCAGGTCAGCGTGAAAGCTCTTCCTGATCGGCGATCTCCTTTGTCCGCTCAGTGCATTTCCGCGCTGTGCACTGTATTAGTAGTGTCCTCTTTCATTCTCACCTCAGCTGGTAAACAGGCACCGGGGGATACGAGTGTTAAACCCGACAGCTGACGAGCCGTGTGCACTGGGAACAGTAGGTCAGCTTTTTCCTGACGGATGCGTGTCGGTATATATGAGCGCTGGCGCTTTGTCGCCCCTGCCCACTCCAGATATCGCTGCACCGAGACGTGGAGAGGCTTGAGGCCGACGCACACAGTCAGACAGGTCTCAACAAGCGCCGATGGCCTGCGTCTGTTCGTGTCTACGGACCTCAGCGTCCACGTGTCTTTGTGTCTGTTTGTCCCTGTTAACTCTCAGCAACAACACATGTGCAAGTCAGTTTCCTCTCCCACTAGCCTCTCTGTATCAACAGCTCTCAGGTGTCAGGGGCATCACCTGCTTCCTGTCTTCTTCCGTTGTCTTGTCCCTCACGTTGCACGGACTATATTGGGAACGTTTGCGGGCTTCTTCAAATTAACCTGAAATCAACTTTTACCTGTTTTTCTTTCCACAAAAAAGGCTATTTGTATTTTAAATACAACATTTGGCGCCTTGATAGGCCGAGCGGTCACAGCGAGCGCCGCACTGCAAGGTCCCAGGTTCGATTCCAGCCTCGGGGTGTTCGCTACATGCCGTACATCTCTGGTTCTACACCGTTCTTTATCAAACAAAGGGGAAAAACTAACGTTCAAGTGAAAGTCTCGACCTTGGGAATTTGTGTCAAGTATGCAATGTTCTGCTGACACCCCAACGAATCAGTTGTGAGGGCTGTGTGGCATTTGAGGAGGTTAAGAAATACCCACAATGCATTCATCTTTTAACAGAGGTTCAAGTGGTTAATAGCGTTTTTTTGGGCCTCGCACCTGTCACCCCCACTTCCTGTTATGTAACGATGTGAAAACCATAAACTCCCGTACGGAATCTGAAAATAAGATCCATGTTTTTGCACAATATACTGTGTACACCGGTCCTCATTTTGAGATCCGGGGCTCTTCTGTTCTGTTCTTTTTTATTTTTTTATTGGCTGTACATGTTATTTGTTTGTTTTTTTACGGCGTCATATTTCAGTCCCAGATTCTTGGGATTCTGACACCTGACTGAAGAGCTTTTGAAGTGTCTCAAATGTCACATAGCGATCTCTCCAGCATCTCCCCCTAACCCACATCAATCCCCAACTGCACACCAGAGCCCTCAGCTCTTATCACTGGCCACTTACAGTCCCTGACGTCCTCGGGGGGGGGGGGGGGGTGCTTTAATTTGGAGTGCAGCCATTTGCTATTCTTAAAACTCAACTCAGTGCTCAGCGTTGAGGGAGAGATCTCTGTTCTCCCTCCACTTCTCTTCCTTCTGCCTGTAGCTTTGTCCGGTATTATGGTTTTTGTCGCCGCTTCCATCGAGCCCGCGTGAAAAGTGAACGCACTTGATTAGTGAGTGAAACGGTTTTTCTTTTGGGGGGGAGGAGGCCTGCTTTGAATCAGTCATGAGCTCCAGCCTTGTCAACTCTTTAGCCAAAGTCTATGATCCAAATCCCCTTCATGGCCAGAAGACTGGTGGAAGGAAGCTCTCCCTTAATGGATCAGACAAGTACCAAGCCTCCTCGCCATCGCCGTGCTCCCCTCACGATGCCGCCCTGCGCTGCGTGGAGAGCCGAATGGACTCACTGAGCTCTCAGATGGAGCGCTTGCTCAGCATGCAGCAGACCGTCCTGGTCCGGCTGGACGGCCTGTCCCTGGACGTCAGGGGCATAGGTCGGGATCTGGCATCGATGCGTGAAGAGGGCCACGGGGGGCGGCGCGGGTCCGGGGTTCAGGCGGCGTGCAGGGAGCTGCATGGGACCGTTGAGAGGGCCAGCGAGCAGATGGAGAGTCAGGGGCGCAGGCTGGACGGGGTGGAGAGGCTTGTGGAGGGCACCCAGCAGGTGATCTGCTTCATTGGGGAGGTAGTGAAGAGCTCCAGGCTGGTGGAGCTGCTGTTCAAACAGCCCGGGAAGAAGGCCAACCAGAAGGTGAGAGATTTAACAACAAGCAAGGTTTTCCTGCAAGAAAGTTGCCTCAAAATCCTTTTTTTTTACTTTGTGGAAGGTGCAGCGCGATGTTTTCGCAGTGGTTCTGTTACTGTGTGCTGCGTCGCCAATGTCGACATAGTGAGAGGTCTAATTACATGGTGATCATAGCGACAGATGCATTAAGTGCTGTTCCAAAGGTTGCAAATCCACTTGATGGAATGTGTGACAATGTTTGCAGCGACATAATAAATAGCTGGCTCTAAAAGCTGAAGATTTAGCCAGTAAAATACATGAAGTACATCTGTAAACAAGGCTTTTAGATTCCTTCTTTGAGTATCAAACTGCCAGTCATTCCTCATTGTTCTGATATGACGATACACACATCTTATTATTAGCTCTGCTGTACTTCAACGTGTCATCCTCTGTAATGTTAAGTGATTTTCCCTTTGTGCAGTGATTGTCATTTGCCACTGAGGTGTAAATGGTTAGGGTTCAGACCGGTTATCTTATCCAAACGGTGTCTTTATCAGCGCAGCAGCGGATTGGACTGCAGCTGCACAGGCTCAGTCTAGTCGGGCCGGTTCCGAAGCCACACCTAGTCTGCATCACATCGTGCATGTTTGTTCTCCTCAATCTCTTGGAGCAATATTGAGAATGTGCCGAGCGCCGAGCTTTTTCCTGCCTTGTCTTTGTAGGACATCCCCGTGTGTCTGCGTGTCAGTTGGAGTATCTCGGAACTTGAATTCGGCTGATTCAGAAGCAGTGTTTGCCCATCAGACATATTGAATAACAGAGAACCCGCAGCAGGGATCACCTGAACCTCTTTTCTGCCATCCTGTAAAGTGTCATGCATGGATACTGCACTTATTTCAGGTCCTTTAATCACTGTGGATGTGGGAAAGAGGGGGTGTACCGGTTTCCTGTGTTGTGCGGCATGTCGTCTGCTACAGATGACGTGGAGGAGGCATCCATCACGCCCGACACTGTGCTGGAGTTACGGGGTCAACCGTAGCAGAGCTAACACACACGTTGGCCTGATGTGCAAATGAAAACACACACACACACACACACACACACACACACACATATGTATGACTACGCTGTCTCAAGTTTTACGCTCTGTCACTTTGTACATCTGTTGTCTAACGCTTGATCTTCGGTTCTTCTTTCTGCAACCAGGCAAAGGATGACAAGGATAAAGCCAAACTGAGCCTGAAGGGCTCGAAGGCCCAGAAGAAGAGGAGACCTGCGGACGCGTCAGGTAGGCTCAAACAGGAAATGACACTCAACCCCCAAGACGTACACAGCGTCTCCATCCTTTGAGATATGGACTACAGCCCGACCAACACGGGATTATTTGAGCCAATTTAGATTCGAAATCTAGTAACATATCAGCAGATATTTTTGTAAACATTAACACATGACTTATAGTGAGAGTGTCAGTGCTCTCTAGTGGACAAAGTATGCAATGGTGACACTGTTTATAAATTAAATTTGGCATTTTCAACCTCTTGAGCCCCTGGTGAGCATAACATATACACTAGTATATATATCATGAGTAAATCGTATCCATGCCATCCATTTTTATGGTTGTTTTTTGATGGTATGCTTGTGGTTATTTGCTTTGTTCAGACACTTGTGTGCAGAATGAGCCTGTGCTGCAGGAGCAGGTGGAAAAGCTCAACAGGCAGAACACTGAGCATTCCCACGGACGGGCCGAGGCTGACGGTCAGAAGGAGGAGGACAGGGGAAGTGGGGGAAGAAGACAGGAGTCGGCGGAGCTGATCCTGGACGGACCACACACCTCTGCCGCCCAGTCAGAGGACGGGAAGAAGGCAACCGAGGAGACGGAGGAGGAGGCGGAGGAGGGTGTCTTCGATGACTCCGAGGAAGAGGAAGAGGAGGAAAAGGCGGAAGAAGGGGCTGGAAAAGTGGAGGATGACGGGGAGAGAAAGCATAAAGGGGAGGAAGAAGAGTCGTCAAAATCGGAAAAGGCCCCAAGCATCATCGCAGATCTCTGCAAGACCGCTGTCCCACCGCAGGAGAGGTAGTCCTCTCACAATCTCATGCTCTCGTTCCTGTCTTAGAATAGAACTCTGGACACCATAACTGTGTCTATATTGTGTTATATATCTTTATTTCTTTATCTTTTAGCTCTGAGGAGGTCGGCGATGTGGCCACTTGCAGCAAACGTCGCGTCACAGAAGAGGACCTGGTGAAGGACGACCTCAAAAAAAGCAGAGTGGAAGACAGTGAAGTGGAGAGCGCTGACGGGCAGCCGGAGGACGGGGACGAGCCTCGGGCTTCCAAATCTGACGACGCAAAGACAGAGGTGGACGAGGAGGTGGAGGAGGTGGAGGAGGTGGAGGAGGGAGAGTCGGCACCGAAGGAATTCATCATTGGTAAGACATTATGTTTTTTACAAGATGTGTAACTTTCAATTTAGTTGGGAGTCAGGTGTGTAACTATTTTTGCCAAAATAAGGATTAGTTGATTAGTGAGCAACTTTTATTTTGAAGTTTAGACCTTGGCTTAACTTGGTCGTATCCTGTCATGTATATGGTTTTATGTAACCATATGAACAGGTTTTTGTTGTTGATAGAAGATAGACACCGATGTCTTACTGGCTTGATAAATTAATTCAATTCAATTCAACATGAACTTTGTTTAAAGGGTCTGCTTTCTGTGTTTCTATGCACACGTTCATTCTTACCACTTCCATTCAAATACAAGATAAATAGTCACAAATGATCTTAAAGTGATGAAATGTCCAACCACATGCCTTTGGTTCAGACACAGACTCAGACTGTATCCATTAATGATGCATGTAGGACTCCTGGCCTCAGTATTTTTCCAACATCCTGGCTCTGGACCCGTTTGGAAGGAATCCTCTTTGTGACGTGTTCATGCGCTGCGATCTCTCCACACAGGCCCGACTCGGTTGTTAGCCGGTGACATTTAACTTTTCGTTCCCCAGACTTTGAAACAGCTCCGGTGTCACAACACCGCGGCCGCTCCAGCGTCAGAGCGGCTAATGAGACATCGGCACGCTGCTATTTTGATCCGCTTTGTTTCATGTTGCCTCTTTCTCCGGCTCTGTTTCGTACTCTTCTTCCTTTCACTCTGTCTTCCTCTGCGGTGTCTTCAGAGTCCAGCCCTCCACCGTTGGCACCTTTCGACCACCGCATCGTGACTCCCAAACCCCATCAGATAGCCACCTACTACACCATCAACAGAGACGAGGTCCTGGGAGGGTGAGTACCTCCGAGATGTTTGTCTTCACTTTGCTCGGTTACAGCCGGAGACACTTCAACGCATCGGCCCTCTCTGATGAAATAACAGAGGGTCTCCCAGCCTGTAAGGGGACGCCTAATCGTTTTTTTCAAAGACCTTTTTATTGCCCCTCTAAAGGGCATTTGATTTTGAGCCTCAGAGGGGCTCTTGTGAAATAGCGGGCCTCTCTGATGTAATAGACCAGTTCTAAATCCTGCCTCTCGAGCTGGAGATTACCCCTCTGCACGCAAGCGCGTTGTTGAAATTACTGACATAATGGCACAGCATATAGCCTTAATTACTGTACGACTGAGGGAGCCATTATGATGATTCATAATTATTTTCAGAATCCATTTTTTAACGAATCAATCATTGTTCCCAGACAATTACAAGTTGCTGGAGAGAGTCTTCAAATTGGGTGTTTTGTCCAACTAACAATCCAAAATCCAATTTACCGTGATACAAAACACAGAATGTTATCTATTTGAGATGCTGGAACCAGCAAATATTTTATATTTGACCATATTTGACAATAAAAAAATCCAATTTGTAGGATGGTTCTTCTTCTACTGTGCCGCTAGTGTCTATGTGCTTGACTCACCTATGTGCTTTGCTGTCCTTACATCAGGGGACGTTTTGGACAAGTCCACAAGTGCATAGAGAACTCGTCTGGTTTGATGTTGGCTGCCAAGATCATCAAAGCCAGGAGCCAGAAAGAGAAGGTGCAGTAATGATCGGTGGATGAATGCTGAATATGTGGCAGAATGTTTAACAATGGCATCGGGATGCATTTGTACTGCAAGAGTCAAGAAGCTGACATTACTTTACTTTATAAGTAAATCAAAATAAGTGCATTCATCCATGTGGGTACAACCCCGACATTCATCAGATATGCTGAACTGTTCCAAGCGCTACATTTAGAAACAATGCGCTGCTACATTTCTGCTTAAAAATCTGAAATCGAGTGTAATTTAGCTGCACTAAATTAATACCAGCAGCTTTTCTGTGGAGAGCATTTACTTTGAAGCAGCTGCAAGAAATCAGTTGATATTAACAGTCGCTCACACAATAACGGACTTCATTACAAGTCTCAAGAGAGAGGAGAGTCGATGAGAAAGCAGCGAGAGGTCCATCTGTCTTTGTAAAAGCGACAACAGGGAAGTAAGATAAAACGGCAAAACAACCGCGTCTCCTATTTTACACTGAAGGTGACATCTGCCAGTCTCAGGTCTCCGAAAATCCCTCCACACGTACTATCTTCTTCTATGGTTTTCCAGCACATGATGTGCGTGTCCCATACCACACTGCAGGTTCTTCATTGACCCGTATTTGTCTGCTCGTCCCTCAGGACGTGGTGAGGAATGAGGTCCAGGTGATGAACCAGCTGAGCCACGCCAACCTCATCCAGCTGTACGCCGCCTTTGAGTCGCGCCATGACATCATCCTGGTCATGGAATAGTAAGTCAGGGTGGGGGGGGTGGGGGGGGCACGTGCGTTCGTCTGGCTGCACGGTATTTGTTCTCATTCGTCAAAACTTACAAGCTCTGGCTTCTGTAGTGTGGAGGGAGGGGAGCTGTTCGACCGCATCATTGATGAGAACTACAACCTGACGGAGCTGGACACGGTGCTGTTTATACGCCAGATCTGTGAAGGGCTGCAGTACATGCATAAGATGTACATCCTACACCTGGACCTCAAGGTAAACCCACCTCAACTTTGAATCTCGTCTTCTCACAATCAGCAGTATCCCTCTGATTTAGTTCTCCAATAGCAGCTTTCTCGTTGCCATGTTCCCAATTATCAAGGACATTCTGCAACTACTTGAATGTTCATTTATTGATCCATTGTTTGATTCTGAAGAGTAGCATGCACTGGTGTGATGTTTTAATGGTCTTACATACAAGAAGAAGAGAAATCCACTCTTTGTATTACTGCCCTTGGACGCATCGTTGTTCTTTCCTCATAATCCTCCTCTTGTGTTCCTTTTCAGCCTGAGAACATTCTCTGTGTCAGCAGAGCTACGAACAAGATTAAAATCATTGACTTTGGCCTGGCCAGAAGGTACAATATGACATCTATTTTACATTGTAAATCGTTGTTAACTCTCATCTTTCATAACAGGACCTTCTGAGCCCCACATATAGCTCTTATGTTTCTGCTTGTCCTCTGACAGGTACAAACCCAGGGAGAAGCTCAGGGTCAACTTTGGAACACCTGAATTTTTAGCCCCTGAAGTCATCAACTATGAGTTTGTTTCATTCCCCACTGACATGTGGAGCCTTGGCGTCATCACTTACATGCTGTGAGTTGTGGATGCTCATTCACACATACATATACACACATATATATACATAGACTCACAGTAACTCTGTGTCTTCTTGGTCCAGGCTCAGTGGCTTGTCTCCGTTTCTGGGGGACGATGACAACGAGACATTGAACAACATCCTGGCCTGTCAGTGGAACTTTGAGGAGGAGGAGTTTACGGACATCTCCGATGAGGCCAAAGAGTTCATCACCCTTCTGCTGGTGAAGAGCAAGAGCTGGAGGATGAGCGCCGCAGAGTCCCTCAGGCACCCCTGGCTGTCAGACCGGAGTCTGCACTATCGCTTGAATCAGAAGGTAGCGTAAAGACGGAGCTCTCGTGATTACTGCTGTCTTTCCCTGTCCGCAGCAAAAGGCACCAATAGACAAACAAACGAACCAGTGTTCATACAGTTCATTGCTCCAATGCACTAATTCAGTGGCTCCTCTCTCATTTTAGAAGAACAAGTGCCACTCCACGCATGCTCCTTCTCCAGAGAGCCAGACAGGTGAGACTGATATGTTAGTTAGTGATTCATGTCTGAATCTAAAGCATTGTTTCTTCCTCATCCGGCTACTTACGAACCTAAAACCTGAAATCTTCCTTTTCTTCTTTCCCTTTGTAGAAACACTGTGAGGCCCTCAGCATGCCTTTTGACAATGTAGGGCCCATGGAGCTCAACACTGGACCAATGCTGCTGTACCTGTATGGCTACAGGATAACTACTCTCGCATCCTCGTGTTAGCTTAGCTTCGCAGCTTGTAGATCTGACCTGAATAGTGTGAGGCCCGCGGGAGGAAAACAGACTTTTTGAACGCTGCTGTCGAGTCACGAATCATCTGCTAGCGTGCTTTCTAGCGTGCTGACTAGCGTGCTTTCTAGTGCGCTGGCTAGCCTGCTTTCTAGCCTGCTGGCTAGCATGCTGACTAGCCTGCTTTCTAGCGTGCTGGCTAGCGTGCTCGCTGCAGAGGACAAACCTTCCTACTGACCCAGCATGGACTCGCTCGCTCTACGGCGGTGTTTAGAACGACCTGTATCGCAGCGGTGAATCCAAAATATTAGAGACTGAAGACCTGATTTATTTGCCACTTCCACAACTTCCACATGTAGTGAAAAGGCAAAACTGAAAATCATCAGTTTAGCGCCAAACGGACACCGTTATTCTCCCTCTGATAGTGAGCAGTTTGTCATGTTGTCCTGGTTTGTTGCATGCTTTGCACTTTTTGTCCTATTTCTACAAGATTTAGCAAACATTAAGCAAAATATAGACCGAAAGCTATTATTCAATTAATATATTTTTGTGAATACAAGTTGTTTCTTTCTTTCTTTTTAATTTACAAGTCTTATAAAATGTAATTCTTTCTTGAGCATAGAGTTTTAAAAAAACAAAAAAACATGTAGAACTTGGTTGCAGTTGAAGTCACAGCACATTAATTTATTTTGTACAGTGTGTAACACAACACCTCATACTCTCATTCCCCTGAAAAGTGAGGATATCTCAATGACTGAATACTTCCTGTTTCGAGCCATATTCATCCCACGTTTCTGGTACATTGTCACTGTAGACCGGACTGCCTTCCGTACGCGTCGGTGCCACGAGCTCGCCTTCGCTTCGGCGGTTTGCAGTAGCCCTCTCACCTTCCATGAAGGCATAACGAACAACAGAACACTACCTATGAACGACTCCCGATAACGACTGAAGTGGAATCTGATCTTCATTTATTCGCTGGTTCAACACCAGACTGTACTTGAAGCGCAAAGCTTTTCTTCAAGATGGGATTTCTTTCAGGGGAGACAAACAGGATTTGCAGCATACTGCGACGACATCAGTTACTCTCCCGTTCTTTCTAAGCGGCGGGACGTCGGATGAACGTTTATCTCTCAGTTGTCGGCTGCTCCAATTAAGAAATGGAACAGCTTTGTGATCTTGAATACTTGTTTATTTGAATTTATGATACCTTTTTTCCAAGTTTTCTTGTGTAATGACGACATAAGTACATGTAGAATATGAACAAGCAAATAAATAGAGCACACTAGAAAACATATGCAGTGTTTCTTACAGTGTATTTCTTTGGAACTAGAACTTGAAGTTGTGTGACCATTTGCATGAAAGTTGTACTCAGTTTTGTAAACTGTACATGCACACAGAGACTGCCTATCCACGCGTTGAAGTGGATCGATCTCTTCTTTTTAATATGCATGGCCACGCTCTCAAATCAGCAGAAGAAAACAAGAACATTTAAAATATGCACACATTAATAACTAGTTCAATAGGTAATAAACACCACTTCCTGAATGAGTACGTTGCTTCCACAATAAAAACTGAAAATGAAAACATTGGCATTAAATAAAAGCGTAATGTGAAAATACTGAAGCATGTGTCCTTTTTGTTTTCAACTGTGGAGGCTTTCAGCTGTAATCTGGAAGAGCAGTTTAAGACAGATTCCATAACTGTCCTGGCCTTTACTTTATCCTGACGCCATCATTTAATCTGACAATCTGACAACTGTACAGGAAGACTTATTATTTATGTACACGTAACGACGTGACTTGAGTCATCATAGGAGATCTTTAGTTTGAATCTCCACGACTGGAGGTTCCACCGTCACTTCAAACCTCACATTTATGTATGTCTCGTTGTGCTGTGTGTGTGACATGATACGTGAGCATTTGGAGACATGAGTGTGATTACAGTAAACGCAGGACATCACTGTCTTCTGCTCTTTATTTTACATTCAGTGTCTCCAGGTCATGTAGGGCTGAAACTCAGCTGCTTCACAGAGACTGTTCCCAACATAGAAACCAACAGTATGAGATGTTTGTTCAAATGTCTACGGTGTTAACATTTACCTGTCAAGGATCATCCAGAGTCCTGCCAACAGTCAGCATTGCTTGTGTCCTTCCCTAATCTTTGTGTTTGTTTAAACTCAACCACACCTAAGCCACAGATGTGTCATATCAGAAAACTGGCATGAATATTCTGACCATTGTTGACATTGACTGAGTTCATTATTTAGTCAGTCAGTAGTTTTTAACAGTGTCATCGTGACGATAACGGCTCAGATCAGAAAGCATATTTTGATGTTTATTCTGGAGGACTTTTTTATAGAACAAAACAAGTTGTTTTAAAAACCTCAAGCTAATTAATAAAACAAGTTCATCACAGCGGCAGAGTAGAACTGAGGGGAAAATAACTTCATATTCAACTATTGTTGTATGGACAGTTTCTCAATATTTTAATATTCTGAAATCAATCAGCTATAAAACATTAAAAAACATTTAGTCAGTAACTGTCTGACTAGAGCGGTGAGTCCTCTGGGCAGGTTTAGGCCCCTCCTCCACCCAGACATCTTTTTTTTTTGTCGGGGGAGGCCGTCTCCTTATCGGTCCTCTTTCTCTGTAGTGGGACAACCACCTCCTCCTCATGGGTCCTCTTTCTTTTTTGTGGGACAACCACCTCCTCCTCATGGGTCCTCTTTCTTTTTTGTGGGACAACCACCTCCTCCTCATGGGTCCTCTTTCTTTTTTGTGGGACAACCACCTCCTCCTCATGGGTCCTCTTTGTCTTTAGTGGGACAACCACCTCCTCCTCATGGGTCCTCTTTGTCTTTAGTGGGACAACCACCTCCTCCTCATGGGTCCTCTTTCTTTTTTGTGGGACAACCACCTCCTCCTCATGGGTCCTCTTTCTTTTTTGTGGGACAACCACCTCCTCCTCATGGATCCTCTTTCTTTTTTGTGGGACAACCACCTCCTCCTCATGGGTCCTCTTTCTTTTTTGTGGGACAACCACCTCCTCCTCATGGATCCTCTTTCTTTTTTGTGGGACAACCACCTCCTCCTCATGGGTCCTCTTTCTCTCTAGAGGGACAACGTCCTCCAGCATTGTCAGGTAAGGATGCTGCAGAATTTGGCTGGGTGTGATTCTTTCAGCCGCATCCATCAGCAGCATCTTGGTGAGGCAATCCACAAGATGGAGCCGGTCACGATCATCAGCCTCGGCATCTTCTCCAGACAACTGCAGAGACGCCTTCTGGAGGATCGGATCAAAACAAAACAGTAAGAACTTGTTTGTATGTTCTGACATTGAAGTGATGAACGCCTGTTTCACAAAAGAGACAACCTACCTTCACTAGAAGAATCAGGCTGCTAATCGTCAGTGGCGTGACGTTAAACTGTCCCACTCCATCTGAAGACTAAAGAGAAGAGATGTTTGAGTTAGCTACAGCTTCTTCTGGTTGCAGTGACAGACCGAAGCTGAGACACAGAAATGGATAAACGCAGGTAGATGTAAAAAATAACGTTACCATGAATCTCCACAGAGGAGGTCCCAGTCCTGCGTTTGCTGCACTGAAATACTCTTCTGTATACATCCCGGCATTGAGGAGACGGTCTGGTGGCTTCCCAATCATGTATGAAATGTGCCTCATCTGTGGGCACAAACCCCCCCCCCCCCCCCCCCCCCACACACACACACACATACACACTTTCTGTTAATAATAGAACTATTCTAACACTCTTCAGACTTTATATCGAGGTAATGGCGCAGCTCAGAATGAAGCTAGCTGTAGCCTGAGCATGATGCTAACGTTGGTCCTCTCTCTGTATTAATCCACAGCTTATTCAACACTTGTGTTTCTGTCCTTAACTTGTGTTATGATCAAATGTAAAATGCTCCTAAATGTTCTGTATTGTTGTAACATGATTGGAGATGTGTGATAACTGTAGTTAGCTACATTTTGTAGCTAATTGTTCCGACGAAAGTTGTAAATGCTACCTAGCTAGCTCTGTCCGTGAACTTCAGCGTTACACTGCAGCTGTTAGATGTTAGTAGGACTGGATGTGGAATATATTTGAATTCATTTGAATTTGTTCACACCATGTTTACGTAAATTGTGAAAAGTTGTGATCTGCAATTTAGCTCAGAATAAAGCTAGCTGTGGCCTGAGCATGATGCTAACGTTGGTCCTCTCTCTGTATTAATCCACAGTTTTTAAAATGTATTATTATGTTATATTTACAAATACAGTAACACGCAGTAAAGCCTATCATACAGTGAAACAGTGAGGCTTCTATTAGCGCTACAAACGTGTATTTTAGCAGAGATGATTTATGATTTATAAATCCATCAGTGAACTTGTGAACACAGACATCAGTGATGAATCACCCTGATTTGTACCAATAGGTAAGAGTGTGGGCAAACAGATGTGTGGTAGTGCATAAGGAGGGAGGGAAAGGACGGCACGAAGGTGTGTCTGATATAACAAAATCAGTTTCATCACCCGGGGCATCTCTCTCTCTCTCTCTCTCTCAATCTGGGTGTCGTCATACAACTCCAACCAATATCCATATAGTTAACATTAATCATTTCACAACCTCATCTCAATGCAACCTCCAAGATTTGTATATTGCTGTTGAAAGTTTCACACACACGCTTTCCGTTCTGTAATAATGGAATAAGGAGCTGAGATACTGGGACACAGGGATATTCACCATTTGAGCACTTGTATATTATGGAATGGAAAGCAGATAGGCGTAATAAATCCTCCACAGGAAGAAACCACTCCCGTCAGGATAGAAATGTTTCATGATGATACTCAGATCTTTTCCTCTTTCCATGTTGATCCACTATTGAGGTCTACCAGGCCTGCTCCGGCCCGTGATCACACACACCATCATGCCCTTGCTGTTGTTCCATTCATATGCTTAAGATTTTCTTTTAATATGTGAAGGTGTGTACATGTGTTTGTACACGTATGGATTTGCAGAAGTTCAGGAAGATCAGGAGTCGGGACAATGAAAACCAACAGGAAGAGCCAGATGGCAAACATTGTCGGGGATGGTTTTTCTTTAGGGTGTGTTAGTGTCACATCCACAGAACGTTGCACAAAGGAAACACAAAGGTTACTCATTGTTCTTTGTCTTGTTACTGATCCATTTGGGAAACTTACTTTTCCAGTTTGTTCGCGGATTCAATCTGACTGACGGGCTCGTGGGTGAACGCCAGAGAGGACGCCAACTTGGATCTTCATGAACCACTAAAGCGTAACGACTGGGCTGACTTGACTCTCATGACTTGTTAACCTCTTAACCTCTTGCACTCTCTGGTGTTCCCACACAACACATGAGTGAAGGATGAAGGTTTCTGCACAGCAGTGGACGCACAGCGAGAGTTAAATACCTCGAGGCGCACAGCGAGACACCTGCCGTCCAAACAATGGGAGAGGAGAAGCTGAGCCCTGAAACAGAGCTGTGTGTTTTTCTCTTTTGATCAGGCAGGGTGGATGAGCAGACTGCTGTGCTTCTCAGGACCCCAGGCACTTATTTTTATGCGATCATGTTTAGTCCTACTTTATACCCGTTTCTTCACCAACATGAAGACATGCAGGTGTTTTAAACACGGGGAACCCCTTCTTTTTCGTTGGCACCGGAGGTTAGTTCGGTAGCTTTGAGGAGAGCATATTGATTGTATTTTTTGTATATTAATAAATTGTAATAACTGTCCAAATCCCTGTGGAGTTTATCCGTCATCGTACCAGAAAAAGGGGCAACAAATGAGCGTGTCCGCCTGGTCGTCACGTCTCTATCTCTGCCGAGCGAAGCCAATACAGATCCGTGACTACTGACACAAACTGGGTGTGAGTGGGTATTCTGTTCAGTGGGAAAGGGCCTTTAGACTGTAATGTAATCACACCTCCCATCACGCTGTGCACTCTGGGAAGTCCAGCGGCGAGAGAGCGCTTTCACAGGCTACTGACACTCTCAGCTGGAGCAGATGTTTTCATACATGCTCGAATGTACAAGAATAATAAGAGATTAGGAGCCGCTCCGAGTGTTTGATCGCTCCTCTTAAGATAGCGTCTCAAGTGATGTGAAATGAATTCCTCTATCGGGGTCAATATATCAAGTTCTCTTCCAGAACTTGTGTTTATTCTGGCACGCTGACAAGTCAGTCCTAACAACTCAAAACCCAATTTTCCTCTTAAATATAAAGAAAAACACCTTTTTCCAAACTTAATGAAAGTGTTGTTAACAGCGTCTGTATTTATTACAGGGGCCCAAAGTTTATTAAGAGGCCCCTGGCCTTCACCTACAAAACAACACTCAAAGAGACACATACAAACGGGTCAGAGACTCAAAAGGACAGCTGCAGAGAGAAACAAAGCGACTCACATTGACTGTGAAATGTTAGGAGATAAGATAAGGGCTTAAGAGTACAACTGGAGGCCTGGACAGTTAAATAAAACACCGTCTTTACTGTTAAAGGTTCGGTACACAGGTAGGCAGTGAGTACAGGCAAACAAAGCCAAAACGGGGGTGAGGCTCAAAGGCGGTCGGAGACGAGCAGAGTCAAAGAAACAGGCAACAGCACAGGGAGAACTCCTTGTAACATTAGATACAGAGGTACAAAGACAAAGTGGAGCACACAGACTAAACACTCTCGGGATGAGGAGGGGTAATTGGGAACAGGTGGAGCTGATCAGGTTATCACACTGGAGGGAAACACAGGCCCCAGTCCTAACGTCCCCCCCAAAGCCTCGAACCCTGAACCCTCAAGGACTCACTGACGTCACCTGGTAAGTGGTTGACTGTGAGAGACTGTGAGGGCTTGAAATAGTGTGAATAGGAATGGGACTCTGCTGCAACATATCACGTTACCATGAAAACAACAAACAATATGATGTATAATTGAGGGTATTTATTTGATACTTTTTACTCCCTGATTTGAACGTCTTCCAGACTCTTTCCTCACCAGATGAGAGGACATTTCAAATAGTCCATACAAAGCAACTACAAGGGACTCAAAGTGACTCCAAAGAAATGCAAAACGACTACAAAAAGGAACGAAACAGACAGAAACAACTGCAAGAAGACCAAAATCATCAAAAGTGACACAAAAACAACGACAAAATGACACAAACCCACAAAGGGATGCACGACAACAACAGAGAGACACAAAATAACCCCAAAAAGAAGCTAAACAACTAAAACGTCTGTGTGTCTTGCTCCTGTAGAGGCGGTGGGGCCTTTTGCATGTCTGTGCACAGGGGTCCAGTGTCTTATAATCCAGCCACGTCCGAGTTTGGTTCCTACCACTTACTTGCAGTCCGCTTGACTGATATGACCAAACCCAAGATGAAAATGGGAACATCATTCTTTTTATTGTTATTCACACAATTTTCCATGTTTCAAGTCGACATAATTGGTATCTCTTGAGAACTTGGGTTTGAATAACACATGTCCACCAACGTGCGTCAGTAAGAGAGGAGGAAACACTTTCTGGAGGGTGAAATGAGTGTTTGTTCCTCTCGCCAAGCAAGAACGATGTTTACAAAGAGTTCATTTATTGTATTTGTACAGATTAATGACGTCCTCTCCCACATTGTTTGACCAGGATGTTTTTTCTGAACCAACAGCTACGCAAAAGGCTGCAAACACACCCGAACACACAAAATGTCATCTCTGCACACGTCGGCACTGTTGCTTCTGGAGGTTGATTTCTGAGTTTTACCGTGTTGGTTTCACATACTATTAGAAGTACAGAATGTAAAGTGTTTCTGCTTTATCCAGAACCAGAAGAGACTCATATGCACAGCTGTTGTGATTCTTAAAATGTATAACTTTCTAAAAAAACATTGCAATTTAGCTTTTACATCCTCTGACTTTACGTTCAACTAAACACATGGTGTTGAAATATGAATGTATACACCACAGATCATCTGAATACTAAGATATGGCTAGGTAGGCAGCGTTTCTGCTCTATATATTTGCATATAATATCTGCACCGACAGCCAGTTCCCAGTGGACCGTTGAACCAAAGAGGGTTTGTGCCACGCTTCCAGCTCTGTTACTTGTCGTCTTACCTTTGGTCAGTTTGTTTGCCTGCCTGCTTACTCGAAAGACATGCTCTCCAGCAATAGCTGGAAATCTGCCTCGCCTCGCCAGTTTGCTAAACCCATCAGCCACCTTACAGTCCTAGGATTCCCTCTGCCACTCCCCAGCCAGGACTCCATCTCACCTTTCCTGTTATTTCCCTTTTAATAAAGGTCTTGTTTTGCACCTACCGGTTCTGGTTCACCCTCATATTTGTGACAGATTATATTGGCACCACAATATACTTAAAACCGTACCAAAAGTAAAAGTACTCATTATGGAAAACGTCCCTTTTCGGAAATAATAATATTAAATCTCTCTGGGTTAGAATCATTGGTGCATTATGTGTTCATCACTTTAATGTTACAGCTGGTAAAGGTGGAGCTCATTTCAACTACTTTATATACTGTTGGGTTGCTTAATCCATAATATTGCATCATTTCATCAGTTGATTTATATTGTGTAGGCCTGTATAAATAATCTGAATCTGCAAAGTAACTTGTAAATAGTCAAATGTGTGAAGAGGAGTGACAATATTGGCTTCAAAAATATAGTAGAGTAGAATA
The DNA here is from genome assembly GCF_023349555.1 of Cebidichthys violaceus. Classification (NCBI taxonomy): domain Eukaryota; kingdom Metazoa; phylum Chordata; class Actinopteri; order Perciformes; family Stichaeidae; genus Cebidichthys; species Cebidichthys violaceus. The sequence goes on along the minus strand of NW_027176517.1, from coordinate 1,269,791 downwards.
AAGTAGCATAACATGGAAATACTATAGAAAAACCTCAAAATCCTACTGAAGTACAGAACTTGAATGCACCTAAATGTACATTCCACACACAACAAAACAACCCCCGTCGTTGATAGAACAGGAGGCTGCCTTTCGCTCTCCATCCTTTAGGTGGCGCTGTGGTGAAGGACCCGCAGTCCTCTCAGAGGCTCTTTCCTCTTTAACGAAGCCTCCTCTGCTGCTCCCACTTGCTCTCTTCCCATTGGCTGATTTCGCGGCCGCTTCCTCATACGTAGGCTCGTGCAGGTTTTTTTTTTTTTGTAAGCGGCGCTGTATTTTGGTCTACGGATGCTGTGGATGCCCGTCTGTGCTCTCACTCTAAAACACTCTCAGCACTGACAGGTTTCCTTTTTTTCTTTTAATTATTGCCGTTCGTTGTTGACAGCAGACTGTAAACATCCAGCCGAGAAGAGATGGCCATGAGCACCGAGTCCGCTAACGTTAGCTCCGCGCTGAACGGAGAGCAGCAGAAGAAGAAGAGGAAGGTGGCTGTCATCACCGGCATCACCGGACAGGTAACGTCCACATTCACACAACCGAGCAGGTGTCGGTCCTATCGCCTTCATTGTCGGTGTACCTGTTAGCGGGGCACGTTTGTTTGTAACTTCCGGTGGCGTTTGTACCTGTCAGGTCCCCATTGTGTCACTGTTCAAACTCCATTTCCTCAAACGCTCGAGCGTTCCTGTCGTTGCACGTGCCCGCTGGCGTTTGATTTGTGCCGATTAATTTCATTGACTTTACTAAATTACACTGGAAGTTGTTCCTGAAACCTTTGCCCCGCCAAAAAAAAAATCCACTTTTACCGAAATAAACCTGTCCTGAGGGGAGATGATGTGCAGCACAGTTGCAATCATTCAAAGTGAGAAGAGTGCCAATGCAAGTATGGACCATTAAAAGAAAGTCTAGTACATGGATATGAATGAACAGTATAAATCGGAAGCTTAGGTTAGTGCTCATGGTTATGTCCGGGATATTACCCTTATTAATGTCCCATTATGTTCTAGGTATAAAGAATATAACTATGATCTCTATTGTGTCAAAGACCTGCTCTCACTTGAAGGACGTTGTCAGGTTACACATTAGTCATCATGTTCCTTCTCTCGCAGCTAAAGGGCACCAAATAGCTTGACAAGCGGGTTGTGGTTATGACATTTTTTTTCCACAATGCAACATCATAAATCACTCCAATCCGGAAGTGTACTTATGTGTCGATATACTGTATGTTTTAACTGTAGTTTGTCTATATTAATGCTCTGTATTTCAAAGCTAGTAACTTTTTAAAATTCTCTATAAAATGTATTAAAATAGTGAAAAATAACTATGCTTTCCCAGAGCCCGAGGTGGCCTCATCATACTTCTTGCTTTGTCAGAACCCAATGATATATGATATACATTTTTACCTTCACGATGAATATAAGCAGCTAATTTTCACATGTCAGGGGATGAAACCTGTTCAAATGATGCTGGTAGAAGTTGTAGAATAGGCCTGTGCAATATAGTAGAAAAGCACAGTAGTATACAGAGTGAGATATTAATTCATGGTACAAATCACATTTATGATAACCAAACTAATCTTCATGGTTAGACCACACTCTTCAAAACACAAGCTTCAAAAGCAATTTTTGTTAAGTTTGGAAATCAAATCTCTGAATGATAACATAAGAGCCTGTCATAAGAGCATGTCTCTCACACGTCTCTCAGAACGGTTGCAACAATATGGTTTATAAACTGGTTGTCTAACCACTTACCAGTCAAACCATGAAACTGGTTTTCAAACCAGTTTTGTGTTGTACATTCAGTGAGTGAATGCAAGATTGATATTGTTGTTTGCACTCCTACAGCTGCCTGCTGCCTTCATGGCTAAATGAACGTCATGGCTAAATGAACACAAGTGTCTACAACAAATAACTGTAAGAGTTGTGAGTTATGAAAGGGGGCGTGGCTTTTTGCCCATAGATACAGAGCGCAACATGTCACACTCGAGGACTGAAACGCTAACAAAATACCTGGAGTTAGCTAACAACATCAGATTTCAACCTGTCAACGAATTATTTTAGCGTCGGATGTCGGATACCAGGGTTACAATTGATAACTGAAATTATAATGGGTCAAGTTAGCATGCTGCTGTTAGCTATGTGTTAGCATGCTGCTGTTAGCTGTGTGTTAGCATGCTGCTGTTAGCTATGTGTTAGCATGCTGTTGTTAGCTGTGTGTTTGTTAACATGCTGCTGTTAGCTGTGTGTTGGCATGCTGCTGTTAGCTGTGTGTTAGCATGCTGCTGTTAGCTGTGTGTTAGCATGCTGCTGTTAGCTATGTGTTAGCATGCTGCTGTTAGCTGTGTGTTAGCTAAGCTATATCTTTTTTTGAGCTAGATGAGGCAATCTGCCAAGTCCAAGTCCAGAGTCCAAGAAGTAGGGCTGGGCCCTCGATGTCTAGAAAGAATGCAAGTTTAGAGGCACTTCCTCATTGGTTTCACTCTTCAGAACCCAGAGGTTGACGCATGAGCGTCACACAAACACGCACAAACGGCTGAGTGGAAGTGCAGAGGTGTCGGTGTCACCCGTTTGATGTCTTTTAGAAGTGGTGATGTGTGGGTCTGTGTCAAATTTTGGACTGTATTAGTTGAATTCGTTGATGCCTTTTTCAATGGAGCGATGTCATCTTATTAGTGCGAGGGACGCCGTTCTGTGGCTGTTTAAAAAATAATGAGGACGCATCTCATTCTGTATAGGATCTATGGGAAGGCAGCTACCAGGTTGACCTCACTATGACTTACTGTTTGACTGCATGCTGCTGCTACTGTGGTAAGAAACATTAGTCATGTTTAAGATGCTAAATGTGCCTTTCATCTAAAGTATCGTAAGCTGAACAGAATGTGTACAATGGGAAGACGGGTGTGGTAGATGGACAGAACTGGCTTTACTGGTATGTTTGTATAGATTGATCCACAAAGGTTAGTGTTTGAATGACGCCACTACAGCGGTAATGTTCTCAACGATGTTTGCCGACGTATTATTCTCACGGCTTTGATTGATGTCGTTGAAAAAGAGTGTAGTTGAGTAGCCGCTGTTGTTCAGAGTAGTCGCTGAACAACAGTAGCAAACCACTCTAGGGATAGGTACCTACCACTGAACAACAGTAGCATAGCATGTTAGGGATAGGTACCTACCACTGAACAACAGTAGCATAGCATGTTAGGGATAGGTACCTACCACTGAACAACAGTAGCATAGCATGTTAGGGATAGGTACCTACCACTGAACAACAGTAGCATAGCATGTTAGGGATAGGTACCTACCACTGAACAACAGTAGCATAGCATGTTAGGGATAGGTACCTACCACTGAACAACAGTAGCATAGCATGTTAGGGATAGGTACCTACCACTGAACAACAGTAGCATAGCATGTTAGGGATAGGTACCTACCACTGAACAACAGTAGCATAGCATGTTAGGGATAGGTACCTACCACTGAACAACAGTAGCATACCATTTTAGGGATAGGTACCTACCACTGAACAACAGTAGCATACCATCGGCCACTTTGCGATCTCGGCGCTACTGGTCTGAAGTTATCCTCATGAGTTCAGTTAAGCCGGTCATTAAAGATTGTATTTGTTTTCTTCTAAACATGCAGTACAATGAGTTTTGTGATGTAATACAAATGTCCCTTTTATTATTTGTCTTGAGAACATGTATTAAACTCCAACAATTATGCATTCAATGTCTATTGTTATTCTTTTATTTGTTGGGAATTAAATGCAAAAGTATTGGGTTGTATTACCCTTTGTAAATAAATGGCAACATTCTGACATATTCTGTAAAATCACTGTAAAACCCAGTTATCCTACTATCACATAACGCAACACAGTATACGGTAAGATACCGTAAAAAATAATTACGGTTGCTTCACCCTAAAAAAATTAAAATAAATTACGGTCGTCCCTGCTGCCAGTAAGTTACCGTTATTTTACGGTGACATTGTAGGAGTGTAGACATTGGCCGGCCATCTCAAAGTGGCATTAATCGACCCAATTAATCAGCCTTTTACTTTTTATAATCCATTGCAAGAAATGTTGCCTTTTGATTTTTGTACAAGTTCCTTGATTTGTTGGATATCTGTCAGACAGTTCAATCTGACATTTTACCTCTACATCAATACATTTAGTAAAATGATTATACATAAATGTGTGTGTGTGTATATATGTGTGTATATATATATATATATATATATATATATATATATATATATATATATTGGGAATACAAGTTGGAATAGAATTGAAAAGCCCTGATGGAGGAACTTCAACGCTTCCACTTGGCCACTTCTCCAGTAAAGAATGCTCCTCAGAAAGCGTAAGGATCTGAAGAAACTACATGACACAGTATTGCGTTTAACCACCATGGCTGTTTCTCAAACAAGTGGCAGCAGCGCGGACCTGCCAGAGACATTTGCGCGCGTGTGTGTGTGTGTGCGCGTGTGTGCGCGCTTTGTATGCACAAAAAAGAGCATTGTCATTTTCTTGGAGTTAATTTCCAAGTAAAATAGAGCCAACAAGTAGCAGGGAATAAGCAGAGACTTGGGTGGGAATGTTTCATGGCTTGAGGTGAAAGTTGTTAGTCGACCCGGAACGCAACCCTGTCCTCCAAACTATCAGAGCTCTTGGAAAGTCATTGTCGACCTTTTTTTTTTTTTTTTTTTTTTTGTGTCAAGTTGCACTTTCCACAGCTCCTACTCCCGTCAACCTCTTTAACAGCACACAAAGAATAACAGCGCTAGCTCTTTTATTTTTCTTATAGCGGTCGGCCACGCCGTTACCGTTGAATACCTGAGAGCCCGTGCAGGAGGCCGGCGCGCAGGCATCTGGATAGACCATCTCACAAGTCACCAGCCCGGGGTGTCGGTGATGCCGTAAATCGTCTGGCTAACTACCGTTCATAAATTTCAGGGCAGCATGCTGCTCAGTCTGAATACTTTTTTGACCGCGAGAGGGTGTGAGTTATGAGAGACCACCTGAGCGCCAAGGCACTGCTTGCGGAGCGACGCGGGGGCTCTGGCTGATAGAGCTGTGTTTTTTACGATCCGGGGTTATGGAGAGGACAGGTTCCAGCCTCTCTCGTTCCGACAGTAAAGCTTTTTATTTTTGGCTTCGAGGTTCACACGTCTTTCCGCGGCTCGTCTGCTTGGGAAAACAAAGCGGCACCGCGAGGCGACCTCTCGAGCCGTTTGATGCTCATCCTACAGGCCTCCGTTTCCTTCAATCCGTTTGTTGGCGTTCGGCACCCGTCTCTCATTTCCTTCCCTCGCCTCCTTCAACCGACTCCTCCGTTTGCAGCGCGGGATAGAATCTGAGCCGAGTGCCAGAAATAATAATCATAAAGCTAAGGATCCGCGCGCGCATCTCCTCCGTCGCTCATAACGGCCGCTGATGGCTCCTTCAAGGCTGATCCCTCATCGGGAATGAAAGTCTGGTAGCTTGCAGGAAGAGACGGGAAGAGATGCAAGTTCAGCTGCAGCGAACGCATGAATGTGGATTTCAAATCCAGCTTTATGATTACATGTTGTACACTAAGTGAAGTCATATTAAAACCAGGGGTGTGTGTGTGTGTGTGTGTGTGTGTGTGTGTGTGTGTGTGTGTGTGTGTGTGTGTGTGTGTGTGTGTGTGTGTGTGTGTACACAGTGTCATTATACCATATCTAATTGCAGACTGGTGGCGTTCTTGGCAGCTTCTCTTTGCAGTCTAATGAAAGCACATTAACGTGATTAACGTGATTCATTTGTAGTTTACACACACTGACAGACAAATGCATGCAGGCACACGGACTCTCTATATTTGATTTAAGGATTACTATTTTTTTTGTTTGCTCTAGTGTTTGGCAGCTGATCTAACGCCTCATTATGTGTTAAAGGTCACAGAGCGGTTCTAGTAACACTCTTGGTACTGGCCCCAGTGGTTCACTGTTCCGCCAGCAGGGGGTGCTAAACTCACAGTGCTGGGGTTTGTGCAGAGCCATCACACGCTTTCTTCTTCCCTTCTCTTCGGCTGAAGGGATGATGGTAGCTGTGGTGATGGTTGTAATGTTTAAAAGAGGTTATTGCCGTTTGCGACATTGAATTCTGAAATGGGAAAATTAGGAATTTTCGGACCGTTGGTTGGACAAACCAAGCTATTTGAATGAGTCAATTTGGGCTCTGGGAAATTCACCGGATTTTTCATCAATTTATGTGATTTTTAGACTTATGATGTTTAATCCCAAAAATGATTAGCACCAGATTACAAAATAATAATAAAAAAGATAAAAGTTTAGTTGTATCCCTACATGCAACATTCAGTCAAGCTATCATCGAAGTGAAAGTGACCTCATGACATCAGAGGATGATCAGATAGTTCCTCGTGTGAATCATAACTTTGTTCTAGTCTGTTCTTGGGTAGAAAATGACACACACACACACACACACACACACACACACACACACACACACACACACACACACACACACACACACACACACACACACACACGATATAAATGCGTCCTCTCGGTGAAACCACACAATGATGATGTGATAATGACGATAATGTGAATGTTGATTGGAGCTAATGACAGCATGGGGGGGGGGGGGGGGGGGGGGGTTCTGATGAGCGAACATTAACATTTTTCAGACACATGGACCGATTTACATCAACATCAACCCTTCCTGACGCTCTTCTCTGTTTACCTTCTTGCTCTTTTTTTTTTTTTTTTTTTTCTCCACGTGTTCATGGAATGTGGTCCATCGACTTGTGTTTGATAACGTGATTTTACAGTTCTCATGTTCTCACAAACGTACAGAACATGAGAACTAGCTTGAATAGTACTTAGGATATTTTGAAGCTATGCATCCAAAGAGCTGGACCGGCACGTTCCAGTCCTTGGAGTATCTCAAGAGTTTCTTTTTAAAGTCAGTCTATAACTGTAGCCCCTGTAAGGACTAAGTCATGTTGAAGCCGTAAACATAAAAACCAAAGTCTGTTCAGTATAGTATTTCACACCTGTACCTGTATGCATCGCCCCCTGCAGACGATCTCTGCTACTGCAGACAAGCCTCAACGTTCAGAGGAGGGAGTCGGTAACTCTTCACAACTCCGGTACTCCAGTGTGAGACGGTCATTGTGTTGGACTTTAATTAACTTCCACCCTCCTGTTGCTGAGCCAGCCTTCTGCTTCAGTTCAGTGCAGCTGTAGAGAGCAGAGATCATATTGTGTCAAAGGCCAAAATCGGTCTTTGAGGGGTTTGTGGTGTGACATTGACCTGGCAGGTGAGCATATGTTTGTGTGTGTGTGTGTGTGTGTGTGTGTGTGTGTGTGTGTGTGTGTGTGTGTGTGTGTGTGTGTGAGTGTCCAGTCCCCCCCCCCCCCCCCCCCCCCCCGCGCGCGCTCCCACCAAGCACCCAGCTCCCCATAACAGGAAACAGCGAGGTGAGGCCAGGGTTTATGGGCTAATACGGCCTCAAAGGAGCCTCTTGTTTTGAAACAGAGCTGCAGCTCTTCAGGCTTGTTTTCCATATTGGTCTGGCATGAAGCGCTTTGACCCTGGCACAGGGGCAGGAAAACATGACACCGGGCCGGAGCTTTGAACGCCGTGGGGACGGGCGATGGGCTGCCTGTGCCCCCCCCCCCCCCCCACCACCATAGGGCTGGGCAGAAACAGGTTGAGAATCGGTGCCAACGACCGCACAACCTGCACAGCTGAACATGATCTTTAAAAAAAACATTTAACGTAGTACTAATGCATAAATGTATATCCATAAAACAAGAAACACACATTTGCATTCAGTGAGTCTTTAGAGGAGAAGCGTGGGAGTCTAAATTGAAAAGCCTAAAGCTGCCACAAGTTTTGGCTTCAAGCAGCAGCCATGAGGTCTGAGTCTAGATACGAGGATGACGTGTTAATCTCGTTATGGCAACATTATTTGCAATAAATAAACATATTAAAAATCATGGCTACATCATGCTTTGACTTTGAAGCGGAGGCCCCCGCTGACCTGAAGGTTCCACCCTCAGTGGGTCAGGTTCTTTTGGAGCAGTCTGTTGTGGAGGGCGGAGCTTCCTCGGGCTGATCGCTTCACGTCAGACTTTGCCCTACCTGTGCGGCGCTCTTCGGAAGCAGCCGTGGTCCCCCCCCCCCAAAACCTTTTTCTCCACCTTCGCTCCCTGCCCTCCACCTTCAAGGTTACCCCCAGACCTGGAGAGGACGCACTGTGTGTGTGTGTGTGTGTGTGTGTGTGTGTGTGTGTGTGTGTGTGTGTGTGTGTGTGTGTGTGTGTGTGTGTGTGTGTGTGTGTGTGTGTGTGTGTGTGTGTGTGTGTGTGTGTGCGCGTGTGCGTGCGCGCGCGTGTGCGTGCGCGCGCGTGTGCGTGCGTGCGTGCATGCACATATGTGAGGGGGATTGAGGGATGAATGCCATGACTGGTTCGGAATGTTCCAGAGTGTTCCAGAATGTGCGGTCGGAAAGTCTGAGCAGGAAAAAAAAGAAAGAAAAAAAGACGAGGAGTAACATGGGAGAGGGGAACAAGACCTTATTGACAGGGCTCTCTCTCACACACTCTCACACACACACACACACACACACACACACACTCTCCTGGTTCATATGGATGTTGCACCTAATGATCCCGGGAGATCCAGTATTCAGCTACAGGTTGGAGGTTTCAGGAGGGTGGTGGTCCAACGCTGTAAAACTTGTATTTAAAGACCATGTAGAGGCTTTCCAGCGGGTTTCCTCTGAAAGGTTCTATCTGAAACTTCCAGTATAACACTGTGTGTTCTAGTTATTCATGAATGAAATGATATAAACAAGTATTTACTCATTCAGTAGAATTGGGTTTTTGCTGCTGCGATGCCGTCGGTACAAAGAAAATCTGTTGATCATGCGTTGGCACACTTGGGTTTTAACTGGTGTTGTCTTCTGTCTTTTTCAGGATGGTTCCTACCTGGCTGAGTTCCTGCTCGCTAAAGGCTACGAGGTGAGGGAGAGAGCCAGACTGCGGACCGAACTCAGACACACAGAAACCAACGCAGACGCTCGCGAATGCCAACGAACACACACACACACACACACACACACACACACACACACACACACACACACACACACACACACACACACACACACACACACACACACACACACACACACACACACACACGGACGCACGCAGAGCGACATTCCCTCGATAAGCTTCCTCCAGCCGCAGCACTGTGTGTGTGCTGGGGGCTTGGTGCACCTCACCCTGATGGGACCCTGTGTACTGCTTCAAGCCTGTTAACCCCCCC